>NC_056732.1:294030983-294245983 GCF_019279795.1 Protopterus annectens | reverse complement strand
AGTAATATAGTAGCATAATGTACTTTGGTGGTTAATAATAATAACTGTTTGAGAGATCATGCTAAGCATACCTCTCAGTCATTCTGCATTTGGCAGAGCTCTTTGGTTTTAGTATCTCACAATGTATCCACTCTGCAGTTTTGACTTG
Organism: Protopterus annectens; assembly: GCF_019279795.1. Taxonomy (NCBI): domain Eukaryota; kingdom Metazoa; phylum Chordata; order Ceratodontiformes; family Protopteridae; genus Protopterus; species Protopterus annectens. The sequence continues at coordinate 294,245,835 of NC_056732.1, read as the reverse complement.
AGAGAGAGAGTTACAATTTTTGCTCTTTCATTGACTCAGTTGAGGAGCTAATGAAAGAGAGACATCCTGGAGCTCATCCAAGTCTAACCAGACCAATAGCAGATGTTCCTAGAATTCAGTACTAGCGTAGCCACTACAGGAAGTGATATACTGACTTCTTCCAAATTGGCAACAGTGGTTGCAACACAATAGAATGCAGTCACCTTGCTGATATTTTCCTGGGCTTGTTTTTGTTTGAGCCAGTTTGAGGTCATACCTATGACATTTATACTACTGTAGCTAAGTAATTTCCTGCCTAGTATCACTGAAGCTGGCTTTGAACACTTAACGTGATTTCTGGCTTTTTAGTCAGGAAAATTATTTTTGATTAAACAGTTCTGTTTTGTAGGGTAGCCTTAAATTTATTTAACATTTCTTTAGTGCAATGCTGATCATATTGTATCTGCATTAGTACTTATTATAACGACATTACATATGATATGGCTTGTTTTGCAATTTTCACTCTGTTGGGTGTACAAAACTTGAGCGTGGATTTTCAGCAAGCAAAAGTGCAGCTTCAGTTATTTTACATGCAGTGCTCAATTTTGTATAAGGTAATGTGACCCTTTTATTTGGGATTATACTAATTCTGACATTTACTTCCGCGGTGGTGCAGCGGTAGCATTGTTGCCTCACAGCAAGAGGTTCTCCCGTTCGATTCTCGGCTTGGGTTGGGAATGGCTTCTGTGTGGAGTCTGCGTGTCCTCCCCGCGGTCGAGTGGGCATTCGAAAGACATGCGTTGAATCGGCGTACCTTCATTGAAGGTTGGGTATCAGGCTGGCAACTCGACACCATAAAAACCAGCTACCAATCATTAGCAGACCAGAGTTCCAGTGTGGCAACCCCTAACCGGGAAAAGCCGAAAGACAAACAAACATACTAAGTTTGACATTTCAAATGCATGTTTTTCAGATGCAGATTGTTGCATTTTTTATTTTGTTGAATAGTCTTATTTACTGATAGGTTTCAAGTATAAAACATTTCACAAGGAGCTGTTTAATTATAGCTTGCTGCTCCACCCATGGACTTTTTTTTAAGTGCCCCTACCACTGTTTGGGTTTTTTCTGTTGTGTTTCAGAATTATGAGTCTGCATAGTGTTTATGCACTTTTAAAAGAAGTGTTTGCTACCCTTTGCAAAGTTTGAGCTGTATTTCTTATACTGGAAGACTAACATACTAAGTTTGACATTTCAAATGCATGTTTTTCAGATGCAGATTGTTGCATTTTTTATTTTGTTGAATAGTCTTATTTACTGATAGGTTTCAAGTATAAAACATTTCACAAGGAGCTGTTTAATTATAGCTTGCTGCTCCACCCATGGACTTTTTTTTAAGTGCCCCTACCACTGTTTGGGTTTTTTCTGTTGTGTTTCAGAATTATGAGTCTGCATAGTGTTTATGCACTTTTAAAAGAAGTGTTTGCTACCCTTTGCAAAGTTTGAGCTGTATTTCTTATACTGGAAGACTAGTTCAAAGGTTCACAGGTTCATAGGAGGTTACTAGGCTGTTGGCTCTAGGGCCTTTATAAGCCTAGCCATGTTATACCCTTGTTCCCTTATTAACCAAGTTGTATGGTCTATATTTGTAGTGTGAGTCTATGATCAGCACCGATTGGCTTTATACAAGGGGGACATAGGTGACACCCCAGAGGTAAATTTACTGTCTTCCATCCAGTTGTCTAAATTATGCTAAATATGATCATTAAGGAGCTCTGTTTCACATTATTGGGAGTTTGTTCCAGAGGAGTGCAATCTCTGGGAGACATATCTATCTCTCCAGCATGTCCTGTTAATGTCGTAGGCTAGGTTAAGATCCCTAGAGTGAGTGAATCTTGTCCCATTTGACTTGCAGGTGTGCAGCATTTCAATTAGGGCAGGGTCTGAGACTGCTCTGTAGGCCAGGCAAATGTCACCTGTCAGCAGCCCATAAGATAGAGAGTACAGTGACAAGGCCTTCAGTCTGTCCATGTAGGTCATGTTTTGAAGGCCCTGAATTTTCTTGATGAGAAGCCTCTGAGGTCTTTCCAGCTGCTGCAGGTGTCTGGTGAGGGACATACTGTAGATCAGTGTGTATACTGAACCTAGTCAACACTGTAGCTAGACATCACATGCATATAAGTTGCTGAGCATGCTCAAGATCATTTCCTTTTTGTGTAGTCAGTCAGTGTGAATGTAAGCTTGAATGGAGATGCACATGTGTGTGTGTTAGAAGTAACAAGTCAGTCAGTAAGAATATGAAGTATAAAGTATATGTAAGTTTCAGCTCCTGATGTGTCTATGTATAATAAATGACCTGAATGCATACCTAGTCACAGTGTCTCATTTGAATACATGAGACATGTGACATAGTGGTGTCAGAATGGGATTCAAAGTTGAAGCAGCACACAAACCATGAGGCATGTAGAAAGAAGTGGAGCAATAACCAGGAGTGAACTCGCAAACAGGTCAGCAGTTATTCGAAGTTAGTTAAATTTGTTTCAAATGAATTTCAGTCACCAAATATGTGGTGTAGCATTCAAAGTGTTCCAAATAATTTCTGAGATGTTAGAGAAATGTCCAAGATAGGGGCATAATATTTAAAGTGTTTGAAATAATCTCCAAAGTGTTTAAAATGTTTGAAAAGGCTAAAATGTCTGAATTTTTTCGCAATGTCTGACTTTTTTGCAATAACTAAGACTTTTCAAAGTGTCCAAAGTGTTCAAGGCATTTGCAGTATTAAAGTAAAGCATTTTCAGAGGGAGGAGCATAGGGTGACGTACAAGAATGGAGGAAGATGCACACAGGTGGATTATATCTTATGCAGAAGGACCAGTCTGAAGGAGATTGGAGACTGTAAAGTGGTGACAGGGGAAAGTGCAGTTAGGCAGCATAGAATGGTGCTCTGTAGGATGACGTTGGTGGTCAGTACGAGGAGTTGGAGGAGTGTTTGAGCAGTGCAAAGGATTAAATGGTGGAAGTTGAAAAAAGGTGATTGTGAGGTGGAGTTCAGGGAAGAGTTAAGACAAGCACTGGGGGGCAGTGAAGAGTTACTGAATAGCTGGGTAACTAGAGCAGAGCTGGTAAGGGAGACAGCTACAAAAGTGCTTGGTTTGACATCTGGACAGAGGAAGGAGGTCAAGGAGACCTGGTTGTGGAATGAGGAAGCACAGGAAAGTATACAGAGGAAGAGGCTGGCAAAGAAGAAGTGGTATTGTCAAAGAGATGAAGAAAGTAGACAGGAGTATAAGGAAATGAGGCGCATGGGAAAGAGAGAGGTGGCGAAGGCTAAGGATAAGGCGTATGGAGAGTTGTATGAAAGGTTGGACACTAAAGAGGGAGAAAAGGATCTGTACCGATTGGTAAGACAGAGGGGCCAAGCTGGGAAAGAGTGCAGTAGGTAAGGGTGATAAAGGATAGTGAGAGAAACATACTCACATGAAAGGAGAGTGTGTTGGGCAGATGGAAATAGTACTTTGAGGGGCTGATGAGTGAAGAGAATGAGAGAGAGAGAAGGTTGGATGATGTGGGGATAGTGAATCAGGAAGTGAAACAGATTAGCAAGGAGGAAGTAAGGACAGCTATGAAGAGGATGAAGAATGGAAAGAGATGACATACCAGTGGAAGCATGGAGGTTCTTAGGAGAAATGGCAGTGGAATTTTTAACCAGATTGTTTAATGAAATCTTGGAAAGTCAGAGGATGCCTGAGGAGTGGAGAAAAGGGTTTTGGTACTGATCTTTAAGAATAAGGGTGATGTGCAGAGCTGTAGTAACTACAGAGGGATAAAATTGATCAGTCACAGCTTGAAGTTATGTGAAAGAGTAGTGGAAGCTAGGTTAAGAAGGGAGGTGATGATTAGTGATCAGCAGTATGGTTTCATGCCTGGAAAGAGCACTGCAGATGCAATGTTTGCTCTGAGAGTGTTGATGGAGAAATATAGAGGTCAGAAGGAGTTGCATTGTATCTTTGAGGACTTAGAGAAAGCATATGACCGGGTGCCTAGAGAGGAGTTGTGTTATTGTATGAGGAAGTCGGGAGTGGCAGAGAAGTATGTAAGAGTGGTACAGGATATGTACAAGGGTAGTGTGACTGTGGTGAGGTCTGCGGTGGGAGTGATGGATGCATTTAATGTGGAGGTGGGCTTACATCAAGGATCAGCTCTGAGACCTTCCTTATTTGCAGAGGTGATGGACAGGTTGACAAACAAGATCAGACAGGAGGCCTCGTGGACTATGATGTTTGCAGTTGACATTGTGATCTGTAGTGAGAGTAGGGACTGGGTTGAGGAGACCCTGTAGAGATGGAGATATGCTCTAGAGAGGAGATGAATGAAGGTCAGCAGGACTAAGACAGAATATATGTGTGTGAATGAGAGGGAGGATAGAGGAATGGTGAGGATGCAGGGAGTAGAGTTGGCGAAGGTGGATGCGTTTAAGTACTTGGGATCAACAGTTCAGAGTAAGGGTGAGTGTGGAAGAGAGGTGAAGACGAGAGTCCAGGCAGGGTGGAATGGGTGGAGAAGAGTGTCAGGAGTGATTTGTGACAGACGGGTATCAGTAAGTGTACAAGGGAAGGTCTACAAGAGGGTAGTGAGACCAGATATGTTATATGGGTTGTAGACGATAGCACTCACAAAAAGGCAGGAGTCAGAGCTGGATGTGACAGAGTTAAAGTTGCTAAGATTTGCACTGTGTGTGACGAGGATGTACAGGATTAGGAATTAGTATATTAGTGGGTCAGCCCAGTTTGGACGGTTTGGAGACAAAGCCAGAGAGGCGAGATTGCATTGGTTTGGACATGTGCTGAGGAGGGATGCTGAGTATATTGGGAAAAGGATGCTAAGGAAGGAGCTGCCAGGCAAGAGGAAAAGAGGAAGGCCTAAGATAAGGTTTATGGATGTGGTGAGAGAGGACATGCACGTGGTTGGTGTGACAGAGCAAAATTCATAGGACACAAAGAAATGGAAACAGATGATCCTCTGTGGCGACCCCTAATGGGAACAGCTGAAAGAGAAGAAAGTAAAGCATTTTCAGACAGGTTGTTGTGCACTTGAGCAAAATTACAAGTAACAGGTCTGTACTTATGTTTAAAAGAACTTTGTTGTTATGGAAGAGGGATTTTGCAGACCTGAGCCACTGGTGTTTGATAATAATATTGCTGAGAATTGGCGAGTGTTTGAGCAAGAACATGATATTTTTATACAGGCTGCATTTTCTGGTAAAGACACATGTACAAGAGCATTTATAGTTCTCAATTTAGCTGGCTCAGAGGCCATTGTGTGGGAGCTTTCAATGGTGTATGCACCTGCAGTGTATGCGAGGGGGTTTTGAACCGCCATATTGTGATACAGGCTGAAACGCAGGAAGACTCTGAGTGCTTAAAACATAAATTTAGAGAAATGTGTAACTCTCAAATTAATATTACAATGAAAAGGCCCAAACTTTACACAAGAAATCAAAAGCCTGGTGAAACTCGCAGCATATATTACTAACTTAAGAAATAAAGCAAAAACATGCAGATTTGGTGATCTACGAGGTGAGCTGATAAAAGACCATCTTGTATGTGCGTTAATAATGATGCAGTAAGAAAGATTTTGCTTCAATATAGTGAATTCACATTGAGCAAAGCCACTGAGATTTGTCAAGTACATGAGATTAAAGAAAAGCATACAAATAGGCTTACGAATGAGAAAAGCATATTTGCAGTATCTGCTAGTGCAAATGTTGATAGTGTGTAGCAGAAAGTTAAGATGAAAAAGAAATATAAACCGAGAGGCAGTGCCACACCCAACCTCATTGTTAACTGTCAAAATTGTGTTGGCAGTCATGAATCTAAATGGGAAAAGTGTTTAGATTTTGGTCAGCAATGTCACAAATGTAAAAAGTGGAATCATTTCAAAAGGCTTTGCAAGTCTAAAATGTCACAAACTTATATTAAAAGAAAGCATCCAAAGAAGCAAGTAGATCAGATAGAAACTGCAACAAACTCCAAGAGCTGTGAGCAAACTTTCTATGTTGATGGTGTCTCTGTGATGGATGAAACATGTAGTACAGTAGATTATCAGCTGTCTGCAAAGCCAAAGAGTGAAAGATTTGCACTGTACGAATTAATGGGAAACCTATAGAGCTTAAAGTAGACACTGGATCTAAATACAATATTATATCTGTACAAGTCTTTGCTAAAGTAAAAGCTGGTGAGAAACCTGATTCAACAAAGTGTGCAAAACTAATCACTTATGGTGGTGAAGAGATTCAAACTGGTTGCGCAGTAGTTCTTACTTGATATTTGCTGGGAAGAGCTATGACTTGCAGTTTTACATAGTCAAAAGACACGTGCAGTTGCTGTTAGGCCTCAAAGACAGTCTGAGAATGGGACTGATTTAATTCAATAAAGAAGTTCACCATATAAGTTTGGATAACAACAATATTTTTACACAGAATATTTTTAGTGAATATGTTGATAAACTTCCAGTCACATATTCCATGAAGTTAAACCATGAAGTAAGTCCAGTTGTTAGACCAGCATGGAAGATTCCACTAGCAATGCAAAGACTAGTAAAAGCAGAACTAGACAAAATGGTGAATTTAGGTGTCATTACTTCAGTAGAAGAACTGACTGAATGGGTATCCTCCATGGTTGTAGCTCGTAAGAAAAGCCCAGATGGTATTCAAATATGTATTGATCCATTACTCTTAAACAAAGCAGTTAAGTGTCCTCATCATCCAATGTGTACAGTAGAAGTGGTATCCGCTCTCATGTCAAATTCCACTGTTTTTTCTGTCTTAATTGCAAAAAGCTCTTTTAGGCAAATTTCTATGGATTGCAAATCTTCATTGTTAACCACATTCACTACACCATTTGGTAGATACAGATTTTTAAGAATGCCATTTGGAATTAATTTTGCCAGTGAAGTTTTCAATTTGCAATGGAGCAAATATTTGCTGGTTATCCATGTGCTAGTGGTGAAGACGAACATGATATAAATCTCAGGAAAGTTCTAAACTTGTGTACATGAAGTAAATTCAAACTGAAATAAGTTACTTATGTGGGACATTTGTTTACAAGTTCTGGCTTACAACCAGATCCATCTAAGCAAACGGCAGTTGTTGAAATGCCAGTTCCAGAGAATGTCACATCTTTACAAAGTTTTCTAGGTACGGTCAACTGTTTAGGAAAGTTCATCCCAGACTTGAGTAAGCTTTCTGCACCATTACGTGAGATGACACACAAAAATCTAAACTGGTCCTGGTTGGAACCACACCAAAGAGCATTTGATATTATGAAGAAGAAAATTGCCAGTCCACCCACATTGGGGTATTATGATGTTCACAAACCTGTAACGCTTTTATGTGATGCTTCAAGGGGTTCATTTTATTGAAGCATATTCGGTCGAATGATCATATCATCAACTCACTTCTGTGGAAAGACACATTGCCAAATTCTAATATAGCTGAAATACATTCTGAATTCGACCTAGGAACAAGCGTTAACATGTGTCAAGATAGGGGAAAGATTTGTACTTTGGAAATATCGGATTTCAACATTCTCAACATTTGAGTTCCAGACTACGGGCAAAGTGGATTCCACTGAGTCCACTTCAATAAAATGATAGTAAACCATTTCAAGCTACGGCATTGGCACAGCATGTCTTCAAGAACGCATACTCGTTGCTTATGCATCAAGAGCTTTAACTCAGAGATGTATTATGCATAAATTGAAAAAGAACTTTTGGCAGTAATGGTCACATATTCGAAGTTCAATGATTTTATGTATGGCAGACCTCTCCAAATAGACCAATCACCAACCACTAGTGACAGTTTTGAAAAAGCCAATACACACAGCTCCAGCTTGATTGCAATGAATGATGTTAAAATTGCAAAAGTACAATTTCAGTATTGTTTACAATAGGGCAGATACTTCTACTTTGCTAATGCTAATGCTTTGTCATGTGCACCCAGACAACTGACAGAACAGCATGAAAATGAAACAGCAGACTTTGAAGTCATAGAAGTCATAATTTTTTCATCATCAGGGCTTGATGAACTCAGAAATCACACAACTTCAGACCCAATTCTCCAGATGTTAAAAAACATTATTGGTCACGGATAGCCAACACGGCAAGCTGGTTTACCACTTGATATTCAGCATTATTTTCCTTACAGAGATAAACTCATGATAGAAGATGGAATCATTTTGAAAGGTCCAAAAGTGGTAATTCCTAAGGCATTACAAGATGAATATATCAAACTTTTGCATTGTGGTCTCCCAGGTGCTGATTCAACCAAAAGAAGGGCAAAAGGCATTGTATTTTGGCCTTTATGTTGAAAGATATAGAGAAGGAAACTAACATGTTCAGTTTGCAACAGCACCAAACCACATCAACAAAAAGAACCACTTCATATACACCAGATTCCTGAATTACCACAGTCGACAGTTGCTGTAGATATTTATGAATGGAATGGTCAGCATTACTTGGTGTTAGTAGACTCTTACTCAAATTGGTTTGAAATTGACCTGCTTCCTAACTTGACATTCAGCACAGTCATTGCAAACTTGAAGAGAGATTTTTCTGTCCATGGTAGTCCGCACAAAGTCATGTCTGACAATGGTGCACAGTTTACTAGTCAGCAGTTCAAGAAATATGCTGAGGCTTGGGACTTTGTTCATATTGCCAGTAGTCCTGAGTATCCACAGTCCAATGGTTTAGCTGAACGTGCAGTTCATAGTGCAAAGTATTTGTTGGAGAAATCCAAAAAGAGATGGTATGAATGTATGCTGTCTCAGAAACATTCCTCAAGACAACTTGCTTGGTTCACCTGCTCAAAGATTGATGTCCAGACAAACACAAACAACTCTTCAAATCAACAAACAATTGTTAGTAACAAACACAAGGAATAATAGAGTGGTCAAGGCTCAACTTTCAAGAAAAATGTCAGTCACAAAAGTTGTACTATGATAAAACCAGTAAATCTCTTTGACCATTGTTACAAGAAGTTGTGAGAATGCAAACATCCAAAGGTTATAATCGTGTAGGAATCGTGAAAGACATTTGTGAGGAACTGAAATCTTATATCATACAATCTGAAGGAATGGATTATATATGGGATCGTAGGCATGTGTTATCTGTCTCAGAACCAGTGCCACAGCGAATTGCCTGTGTCAGTGACTCTAATTTTCATAATGACTCGTAAACTGTTTGAATTCAAAAGGACAATGTGCTTTCTTCAAACAACTCTGATGTTAACTCAGATGTTCCAGTATTGAATGAATCCCCAGAGACTGTTCCTGTTGCTTAACCCAGTCAGAATTTCTATGTAACTAGATTGGGTAGAATTTGCAAACTCAATCCTAAATACACAGCCACTTGGACATGAAATCAGCAATGTTGGTTGAAATGTTGAAATAGTGTCTAGCTCTTAAATATGTCTTTGTTCTTGTATTTTGCAATGTCAAACAAAATTAAAGAGGGAGGATGTAGATCAGTATGTATACTGAACTTAGTCAGCCACTGTAGCTAGACAGCACGTGCATGTAAGTTACTGGGCACATGCAATATCAGTGCCGTTTTGTGTAGTCAGACACAGAATGGAGATGCACATGTCTGTGTGTGTTAGAAGTAACAAGTTAGTCAGTAAGCATATGAAGTACAAAGTATATGTACAAGTTACAGCTCCTGATGTGTGTATGTATAATAAATGACTTGAATGCATACCCAGCCTCAGTGTCTCATTTGAATACATAAGACATGCAACACATACAGAAAAGAGTGCTGTTCTTCGTGTTTCACTGTTGCAGTCATTACATTTGGGTAATCCTGCTGGCAGGTTGCCCTCAGTCAGCCTGAATTCCAAAGTCCTGGGTCCTGCGTCAGCTGCTGTCGCCCCTTCCCTGACGTCAGGTCATCAGGGGTATAAAAGATGCGGCTGACGTCATTTTCTTTAGTCTTTCTTGCCGCGTCGTGCCCGAAGCAGAAGCAGTTCGCAAGTGCCAGTCGGCCGACTCCTGAAATTTTCGTGTTCAATAAAGCTAAGTACCCCATTGGGGAAACTTTTTTCTTGCTCCAGACCAATGTCAGAAAAAAGTAAATAATTGTATTTCTTGTGGAAAGCAAATACCTCATAAGTACTTTCATTCTTACTGTATTCCTTGCCTAGGCCCTGATCACAACGTTTCTGGTTGTCGGTTTTGTGCTAGATTTAACCAACGCACTATTAAGCATCGGTATGATTTTGCTTTAAACTATTTTGGACATCGGTTTAATTTTCCAGAAATGTAGTCGGATAGCCATCCGACTACCGGAGTTCACAAAAAACGCAAAGAAAAGGAGAGAGATAGACAACCGAGGCCCAAAACCGACGACGAAGCTTCTCCTAGGCCAGTCGCCAGTTCGCCGGTTCTCAGTGAGGTGCTTTCACTGCCCCTGGCGTCCACTCCTTTAGAGTCGCAGGTCACTACCGACTCCCATGTGGAGTCGGACATGCCGCTGGAAACTCAAGGTATTGGAGCATCGGATACTATTCCTTCAGATGGGTCCTGAGCTGCTGAGCAGGCACCGGCTTCTGAGGGTGTATTCAGACGTAAACATCTTTACATTAAACCAACCTCAGCTTCAAAGGCAAAGGCTAAAGCACCTTCTAAAGCAAAGAAACAAACTCAAGAGCCATGCAGACAGGCTTCTATGCCCAAAAAACAGATGCTCAAAATGGTCAAAGACTTAATTACCTTGATCAGGGGTTCCCATCCCCCTCCTGATAAGAGGCCTAGGCAAGAGACTGACTATGAATCTTCAGATCAGGTTTCTATTTCTTCTGATTCCTCTTCTGATCAGGAATATTCTCTCCCCCCCCTATGAGCATTCTGATGCTGAAGAATCTATACCTTCAGCTTCTCCTCCAGAGGACTATTCTTTTGGGGAAACCTTGCGTACCATCAGGGAGCATTTCCACTGGGAGAGCCAAGATTGTTCAGAATCTAAAAAGAGGCTCAGGGATTTCCTTTTACTACCTCAACACAGGCCACTAGCCATTCCACCTGTGTTAGACATTGTAGATGATGTGTTTTCGGAGTCTAGTCTTACCCCTGACTCCTTACCTCCAGCTCCTGTTAAGCCTGACAGATATTACAGGGTTCCTGACTCTCATAAATTCCTTTCTAAATACCCTGCTGCAGACCCAGAAACTATTTCATAGGGTCCCAAAGGAGTTAAGGCTTCTGCTGCAAAAAACCCTACCCCCACTGACAGAGATTCTAGGGCACTGGATAGATGGGGAAAAAGGTTTACACATCTGCCACCTTGGCTATAAGGGCCTTAAACTGTCAGTTTCATATGCTCAGATATCAGCAACATGTCATGGCGTTGCTTAAACAGAAAATGTTATTAAACTCTGAATGTGCAGAAAACAAAGAAGTGCAGAATTTATTGTATGTAGCTGAACAAGTTGGAAAGCATACTTTGCAATGTGGTTTTGATTCTTTGGAGGCCTCCTGCAGGGCCGCAGTTATGGGTTCTGTAATTAGGAGGCATGCTTGGTTAAAAGAACAAAATCTGCCTGATCATGTCAAAGTTAAATTATTAGATGCACCTTTACAGCATGATACTTTGTTTGGTGTTAAGGCAGAAGAGGTGTTAAAGAAAATGGAGGACAAAGCTAAATCTATGCAAACTGTCAAAGATTTTTTTACAAGTGCAGCCACCTAGGTTTAGTAGACACTGGCCTACAAAGAATTGGTCCTTTCCTGTGTCAGACAGACCTCAAAGGGACTGATCCAGATGCCCTAGAGGCAGATCCCAGGCGCAAGGTTCATACAGGTCAAAGCAATGGGGTGCTTCTACCTTCAAAGTTGGAGAAGACAAATCACAACCATACAGGAAACAGTCCCAATGACTTCCCCCTGCCTGCACCAAGCACTTATCTCCTGGCAGCACCCTTAAGGGGTAAATTAGCACTTTTTTCTCAAAATTGGCACATTATAACCCAGGACAAGTGGGTTCTAAATATCGTGTCACAAGGGTACAAGTTCCATTTCCATATCCTGCCAAAGGCAAACGGCTGGTCAGATCTGCAAAAAAATCAATGGGCGGAGGCACAAAAACAAATCTCATCCATCATGGACATGGGGGCCATTCAACAAGTACCAGAGCAAGAGCAGGGACAAGGATTTTACTCAAGACTATTCTTGGTACCCAGAAAGGACAAGACCTGGAGACCAATACTGGACCTATCTATTCTGAACACATTCCTGGATATACCAAAATTCAAGATGTTGACTTTGCAGCAGCTTCTGCCCATGCTGGGCAAGAACGCTTGGCTTGTGACTCTAGACCTAAAAGAGGCATACCTGCATGTCCCAATCAGACAATTATGCAGAAGGTACCTCAGATTCAAGGCTGGCTCAATGCATTACCAATTCTCTGCACTGCCCTTTGGCTTATCTACTGCACCCAGGGTCTTTATAAAGTGCCTGGCACCAGTAATTGCATTCTGCAGACAAAGAGGAATACAAATATATCCTTACTTGGATGACTGTCTAATTCAAGCAGAAAACAAGGACACTGTTCTACAGCATCTGGCATTTGTGAAAAGACTTCTAACATGCCTAGGGTACACAGTCAATGAAAAGAAATCAAAACTAGTACCCTCTCAAGAGATAATATTCTTGGGTGCAAGCTTAAATACAACTGCCCAGATGGCTTCTCTCATGCCAGACAAACAAAGGCAACTGACTACCTATTTCAAAAGGTTGGCAACAAAGGCCCAGTTATCTGCAAGACAAAATTCTGCAGGCTTTGGGCTTCATGGCATCCTGCATCCAACTAATTCCATATGCAAGACTGCATATGAGGAAATTTCAGTGGTACCTAGAAAGTGTATGGACTCAGCATTGCCACAGCCTGGAAACAATGATTGCTCTCATTCCCTGCCTACAACAGGAGTTTCAATGGTGGGCAAAGGCTTGCCACGAAAACAAGGGACAGCCATTCACATTACCCCCAGCCAGGCAGACACTAACAACGGATGCATCAGATTATGCCTGGGGGGCCCACATGGCAGGAAGATGCATTCAGGGCACATGGTCCTCAACCCAAATGCATCTACATATCAATCAAAAAGAGATGCTAGCTGTTCAGAGTGCCCTGACAGCCTTCAAGGACCTACTTCATACGGGACAACTACTGATAAAGACAGACAACACCACGGTCATGTGGTATATAAACAGGCAGGGGGGGGCACACATTTTTACCCCCTTTGCAGACTAGCCATGACTTTGTGGGACACAGCATTAACTTACCCAGTACATCTGCAGGCACAATTCCTGCCAGGAAGGAAAAATACTCTGGCAGACGAACTAAGCAGAAACTTCATGGATCCCCACAAGTGGCAGCTGGATCCACAAGTCTTCAGCAAGATAACAAGGAAATGGGGATGCCCGGACATAGATCTATTTGCCTCCCCTCACAACTAGCAACTAAAAAGATTCTGCACAAGGACTTATCACAGACAAGCATGGAAAGTGGATGCCCTATCTTTCAGCTGGAAAAACATATCAGTATATGCCTTTCCCCCTCTGCCTCTCCTCCCCAAGGTACTCCTAAAGGTCAGACAGAAGAAGCCAAAAATGATACTGATTGCCCCGGACTGGCCCTGCCAGTACTGGTTTCCAATCCTAAACAACTTGTCTCAATGCCCAGCTTGGACCTTACCTCAGATACCTCATCTACTGTCCCAGCAAAACAATCAGATCCTGCACAGCCAACTAAGGACTTTAAACCTGGCAGCATGGCGGATAACGTAGTCATACAAAACACACCTCTCAGTAAAGCTGTGATGCATGTCATTTTGGAGGCCAGAAGGCCTAGTACTAGAAAATCTTATGCTGGAAAATGGAAAATATTCTGTGCTTGGAACCAGGGACAAAGAACTGATACAGCTGTGCCAAATATTCCTCAGATTTTGCAATACTTAACTGAGATTCTGGACAAAGGCCTATCATTTTCATCTATTAAAATTCATGCCTCTGCCATTTCGGCTCATTACAATACAGAGCCACCAATATTTTCTTATCCCTTATTAAAGCAGTACCTCAGAGGAGCCAGAAATTTAAGGCCTCCAAAGAGACCACTAATGCCTGCATGAGACCTCAACTATGTCTTGGAAAAAACTCACCCTGCCTCCTTTTGAGCCAGCTGCTACTGCTGATATAAAGTTTCTATCTTGGAAAGCAGCTCTGCTCCTAGCAATAACTTATTCAAGATGAGTTTCAGAGCTACAGGAACTCATGGCTGTGGAACCTTTTATCATTTTTTTTATCCAGACAGGGTCTCTCTAAGGACAAACCCAACATTTATGCCTAAGGTGGTGTCCAGTATGGCTCATAACCAAACTATTCATCTGCCAACTTTTTATCCAAATCCACAGAACAAGAGGGAGAGAACTCTGCATTCTTTGGATGTACACAGACAGCTTAGATTCTACTTGGACAGAACCAAGGTTTTCAGGAAGACAGAGCAATTACTAGTGGCATATGCTGCAGGATCACAAGGAAAGGCTATCTCAAAGCAGACTATTTCAAAGTGGATAGGCCACTGCATTCATTTCTGCTACCTACACCATGGCAAGCCAGTGCCTAAGGGCATTAGGACACATTCAACCAGAGCTGCAGCCACTTCAGCAGCCTTTCTCAGGGGAGTACCAACCAAGGACATTTTAGAGGCTGCTACTTGGAGTTCAGTGCACACCTTTACAAAGCACTATCATCTGCCACTCTACTCTAAATCCAGGGCAGGCTTTGCCACTGCAGTTCTGCAGGGCCTCATAGCTGCTCCTAATGCTGTTTAGCTCCAGCCTCCCAACCATAGCTTTGGAACTCTACCCAAATGTAATGACTGCAACAGTGAAACATGAAGAACATAATACAGTTGTGTACACTTACCATAAATGTAGATGTTTGAGTGTATCCACTGTTGCAGTCCAGGTTACCCACCCGCCATCCCCCTTTCTTCTGATGAAACCTATATTTCCTTCTCTGATTTTTACAACCTATGTGGTATATTTGCTTGTAGATGAAGGTAAAGTTCATATTGGTGCATGTATTTATATATATATAAATTTTGGCTACCCTTTTAGGGGGCACCTGACATCTGGGGCAAGAAAAACTAAAGAAAATGGCATTGGCCGCATTTTTTATACCCCTGATGACCTGACGTCAGGAAAGGGGTGACAGCAGCCAACGCAGGACCCAGGACTTTGGATTTCAGGCCAACTGAGGGCAACCTGCCAGCAGAATTACCCAAATGTAATGACTGCAACAGTGAATACACTCGAACATCTACATTTATGGTAAGTGTACACAACTGTACTTTGTATACTATTAGTGGGCTGATAAAGGATGAGTACAGGGGAGTTATAACATCCTTAGCACTGGGTGTGATGCCCTTACTTATGAGATGTGCAATGCAGAAGGCCTTCTTTACCACTGTGGACACATGGTGACCAAAGTTAAGGTTGCTATCAACCTGTGTTCCCAAATATTTCACCACAGGGTTTGAGTTAAGGGGGGTACTGTTAATATTGTAACTTGCTGGGACTTTCCCTTTACCAAAAGGGATGATAATGCATTTTTTTGCATTAAGTTTAAGTCCATGGCTTTGTCACTAGTCATTTGTCTGTTTAAGCCCTTTTTGAAGTATGTCAGCATCATTGGAGGACTTAGTGATTGCATACAGTTTGCAGTCATTGGCAAACTTTTTAAGTCACAGGCCATCTATTTTCACCTGGACTTCTGAGAAAGAGATTCCAAACAGTAATGGACCCAGTACAGATCCTTGAGGTACACCACTAGTAAATGGTCTGCTGGTAGAGGTGGAATCCCCAACTTTGACTGTGTGCATTGTGTTGATGAGCCATTTGGCTATGCATCTAGTGACATATAGGTTAATTTCCAGCTGAGTGAGTTTCTAGATGATACCTGAGTGGGGGATTTTGTTAAACTCCTTGGCTAAGTTAAGATAGTCTGTATGTATTGTTTTGCGTTCATGCAGGGCTTTGGTGGCATTCTTGAAGAAGTCCACCTGGTTTAATAAGCATGATTAATCATTCATGAAGCCAAATTGAGTTGGGTCAAGACTGTGTCTTTGTTTATAAGGTCCATGATGATTCTCTCCATGGCCTTGCAGATAAGGCTGTTTAGGCTTATGGGTCAATAGTTCCCAGGAGTCAGTTGATTGACCCCCTTTGTGCAAGGCATACCTCTCAACCTGAAAACATCAAAAATCTGGACAAGGCCCATGAAAAATAGGTACAAATCTGTACACTGATTAACATAAAATTTGCATACATAATTATGTAACCTCGCCCACTCCAATGGGATTGTGGGATACCAACTTTCAAATGCAAACTGAAGAGCAGACAACCAAAATATGGCACCAGAGTCCCCTTGCAGCCATTCCAATGTCCTATTACCTGGCTATTTCACCCTTTTACCATAAACACTAATGTGTGCATACTGCTTTACAAATACAATGATTATTTGGATTTTATTTTTACATTTTACAGCCCAATGCACAAACAACAATAGACATCTGATAAACAAAACAACACTGTCCCCAACAAAAATAGATTTGGCATTAAAACATCTCTGCTCTTGAAACTCACATTCATTGAAACAGCATTGAAACACACACCACATTCAAAGAAAATGCATTTGGCCAGTGGTGGATAAAGATTACCTTTGGGCTGTTTTCAAATCATTGGCCCCTTGCACACAAAACAAGAAACATACATGTTTTCTTTGATGCACCTTCCTGACTTTATTAAATGATATTCCTTGTATAATACAGCACGCTTGTTACAGCGCATTTTACATTTATTGTTTGAACATTTTTCCAGTAGGCTGTAGGCAATGAAACAAAATGCATGAACCAATAATGACAAAACTGCCCAATTCAGAACATTTCCATCATAAAAGTTTACTTCCAGTGTGTCCACACCCACACTATAAATAGAATGACAGTAGTGTAAGCCATAGGCATCTTGCACAGCTTCTCACACTTATTTTCAATTTCAGTTTTTTTTTTTGGGGGGGGGGGGGTTACAAATGGTCAAAAACCAGGGACACATTTTAAACATTGCTTGTATAATTTTGGAAAGTTGTTAGAATAAAATGTGTTACCACCATGCATTTCACTGGCAAGTCTCGGACCCAGGACCCTGTACACTATAGTGAGAGCAACATACCACTATACCAAATCAGAAGTTTCATGAATGATAGGAAGACTGAAACTTAAAAGGCTATTATTTAGTGAATTCAGTTCTCACTTCTCACCATAGCTCTCAACCTCTTTGTTCAAAAAACCTGGACAATGCCAATAATGGGGGAATACAACCCCAAAATAGGGAAAATTGCTAGAATAAAAGGTTTTGTGTTACCATTTATTTTCTGAAGAATATGAAGTCTGAAATTCAAATGCCTGTCATTATTTAAATGAATTCAATCCTGAAAACCACAGATTTTATGAGGAACCGTCTAAGATGAAAAATATGAAGGACAAATTTAGAAGTGGTGGTGGTTAGGGACTTTAGGCTATTTTTACCCTGTACCCAAGGTACAGGGCTTGAGCCTGAGTACCTCTAGCAACCAGGTGTATTGCAATGGGGGCAAAACTATTTTTAAAGGAGGCAAGTCCCCTGTCCCAAAATCTATCTGTCTGACACTCTCTCCCTCTGTGGGTACAGAGAAACCTTTTTCACCCTATACTTCTTAATCTGTGCACTTAAGATTATGAATAGATTTGTCAAGTTGGTAGCTGATGGATTTTCATTAATGAATTTTGGAGCTGATGGCAAATGCATTCATGTACAGCTGTGCCTCCTCCCACTGCCTGATAGGGTACCAAACTAATGCTGGAATGTCTGACTGCTTACAGGTGTTGTCAAGTGGAATGCTATAATGTACGCAGAGCACTTAACACTGTCATTTACAAAAAAAAGAGTAAGTATGTGCCACTTTTTCTGTACTGGCTACTGCCTGCCTGTAGGGCTCTTAGTCTTCTTCAACTACAGGCTCCTACCAAATCCCCACTAGTGTTGACATCATCCTAAGGCTGAGAATTAAATGCATGTTTAAAAATGATGAAGCATGCTGATTATAGTATTGATAACCTGTGGAATCAAACCATTCATATTACACTTGCTTGGGGCTTGAAGTCCAATTCAAGACTACATAACGCTAACTAAAGTGATTTCAATCTCAAATCTAAAATAAAAGCATCCGCTAATGGTGGAAAAAAAAGAAAAAGTTAGGATGATGACAGCTTAGGTTGATAGAGCCCCCTTTACCCAAGATGCCTGTTTTGGTTAAGAATAACATGCCATTAAAACTGATGCTAGTATAAAAGACCTATTCCATTAGAAGTGAAAGCACTATCAAGCAGCTAAAAAGTATTGCGGCCATTTTACATCTCACCGAAGATAAATACGTCTGTTTGAATGCAAATGGCTCCTTCACTTAACTATTTCAGGTAACAGACTAAAGAACAACCATGCATGTAATCCACTGAAAATTGAAATCAGAAGCCTGAACCTGTGCAGGCATTGCAACTGACACCTGTACTGCAGGGGGGCCATCCAATGACTCAGTTGCAAACAGGTGGAATTAGACTTAATAAAGATCCTTATAGAATGTTTTTGGAGAAGCCTACTAACATCATTTCTGGGCTGAACCTTTCCACAGTAGGGAGGCTGAAGGCTCTACTGGTAGTGAGAAGGCAACAACTGTTACTGCTTTCTGGCATCCAATCTGATGTTGGTTGTCCATGTTCCTCCTGCAGAATGAACAGGCTGATGCCTGCTACAAACTGGTGTGTAAAAGAAATGCAGTACTTTATACACATGTTGACTACCCCTCACTGCCATGCTTACTATCCACTATTACAACAGACACACACACACACACACACACACACACACACACACACACACACACACACACACACACACACACACACACACACACACACACACACACGCACACATACACACACCCTTTCTGAATATACTAACATTTCAGCTTACCTCCATGCCACCAGTCAGAGTGAGAAAATCCATTTGAGTCTTCAATACCCTCTAAATAAAGTCCGTTCAAACCTTCTAACAGCCGAGCCCTTCTAAATAAATCCTTGCCGAGGATACCCTCTAAATCGTTCGAGCAACAGCCAAGCCCTTCTAAATAAAATAAAATCCTTGCCGAGTGAGCCTTCCTTTAGGGGTGGTTCGTTCCCACTCACAAAGCATTTGAACCAGCTGGAAACCTGGAAATACGTGTGCTGCAAGCTCAATTCCGAGAGGCTGGTAGCCCTGACAAGCTGACGTCATCACACACGTGATGACATCAGCTAAAGCCTGAAAAATATAAAACAAAGTTAAAAAATAAAAATAAAGAAAAAAAAATTGGAAATGAGAGGGTACCGCTCAGGAATCATGGCACTCCAGTATTTGGACCCCAAAACTCAGTAAAAACTGAGTAATTCGGAACAGTTGGGAGGTATGGTCCAAGGGAATTACTGTTGCTGTTTTCCAGACTGTGGTTGAAGAGAATGCCAAGTGGTTCAGCTAGGTCCTGTTTTTGACCATTTAGTAAGCAGCCTGGGATGTTATCTGATCCCATAGAGGCTGTTTTTGACCACAGAGAGTGCTGTTATGACCTGCTCTTTGGAAATACTAGGTACATGACTGGTAACAGGTATGCTTTGGGGGTATGTCTGGTGGGGACATGGGGGGTGAAGTTTGCATCACATTTGTCTGCTAGCAAGTCAGCAATGTCGTCAGAGTCAGTATGAGCAGTACTGTCCACTACTAGTTTAGCACAAAGCTGAGACTTCCCTTTTAGATTGCTGACATAGCTAAAGAATGCCTTTTGATTATCCCTTGCTAGGAATGCTATTTTAGCTTCATAATTGGCTTTAGAGGACTTTACAAGATATCTAATTTGCCTGTTCAAGATGTGGAGGGTGTCCTTCCTCTGCTGAGTCATTTCCCTCTTGTTCCCAGAGATTAGTTTCTTCCTCTTGTTGTATAACCTATTTATGCTTGATGTCCACCAGGGTGGTTTGTTTTTTTTGTAAGGACCTTGTTTTGATCTCTTCAGGTACAGCCATGTCTGTACATTTGTATAGGTGTTTATAGAGGGCATTTGTGTACACCTCTGTATAGGAGTTATTGTTGACAGTGGTAGCAGGTGGTTTAAAACTATTTATGCCATCACTTAGAAGGCTATAGTTTGCTTTGGAGAAACATTTCATCCTTTTTGCTCTTGAGGGGTGGGTGAGGTACGATCATTACTTCAAACAAGACTGATTTATGATCAGACCTTACCAGGGAGGGCAAAAAACAGGGAGTAGTGCAGAGACCCTCTGTGTTGGTGAGTACTAAGTCTAGGACATTTGAGACCCTTATGGGGGTGCAGACTATCTGTTCCAGAGCATTTGTATTAACAAATTCCAGGAACCTTAGGATGATTGTGTTTGTGCTCATATATGTCTCACAGTCAATGGAAAGATAGTTGAAATCACCCATAACCAAGGTGTTTGGCTGTATAGTGAGTGACTCAAGTAGGTCCAGGTAGGAAGAGTAGTTCTTGTGGTTCATGGTAGGGGACCTATAGCTAACAATGATATGGAAGGGGGTTTTACCTACAGTTAGTTGGACTTGATGTAACTCAAGGGACTCATACTGTCTGACCAGTCTTGAGGTGTATTTATCTTTAATGAAGATGGATTCTCCTCCATCTTTGGTACTTTCATGCTCGTTTAGAGGTCTAAATATGTGGAAGGCATTGTAGCCTTGCATGGCCAGGGTGCTGTCTGCAGCCTTGAACAATGACCCTGTCAGTGCACAGACATCAGCATCTTCCAAGGTAAGGAGTGCTTCCACTGAGTGCAGTTTCTGATTTAGACTCCTATCATTAAACAGCATAACCTTGAGTTTGTCTCTATAGATTTTTTTTTGTCAGGAATTTTGCTATTATGAGATTGCCTAAAAAAGGCACTATGGGTGAGGAAAGTACTTTTACCAGTAACCAAATGCCAAGAGATGACAGGTGAAGACCATTTCTGACAAAGCAGCGTGGTCTGCCAACCATATCTTTCCAGGCTGACAGATACTGGACCCCCCCCCCTCTATTGACACCAGAAGCTAAGCCAATTGTTGAAATCAATCGTTTTTTTGTTTATATTGAGGCATCATCCTGGGTGAAGGTAGAATGCTGCTTAGGGCTAGGGACATGCATGCCTGGGACACATGATCTGAGAGCTCAATAATTTCTCTCTTTATATAGTCCATTGAGGTACATCTCAAGTCATTCACTCCAACATGGACTATGAAAACTTGTAACAATGCTTGTTGTTCAGAGACTTGAGTGTGTGCATTATCTAATGGATCCTGGCACCTGACAGGCAGCTGACTGTGACCTTCTACTTGTCTAGCCTGGTGAGGGGGACAGCTGAGTGTCTCACTATGGAGTCACCTCTGACCAAGACATTTAGTTTTGAGGTGTTTTGCATTAGGGGCTTATTGGCTGAGACACTGTTGTGTGTGTTATTATATGTTATGGATTCTGTTGGGTCTGCAATGTGTGCAGTACGTTTGCACTTGGGAAGTCTCTGATCTTTAGGAAGGCTTCTAGCAAGTATCTCCATGTATGTGGGTTTATGTGTTATGAGCTTATGTGCAACAGGTGAAGTGTGCATGCTGACAGCCTGTTTGATATATGGTTTGTTGTTATGTGAGAGAATTGATTCCAGATTCATAGTATATATACATCTCTCATATGCTGTATTTATTTGTTTTAGGAGTAATTGGTTGTCAGTATTCATGAGACAATTGCTACATTTGCCTCAGGATGCCCATGTCAATCAGGCTGGCTGGTGAAATGGTGGGAAACTGCCCATCCATTATTGCAAGTATATACTGTAGTAACTAGTAGGGAGTTGGCTAGATGGACCAGGACCAGGTTTTATTCTAAGACTAACAAAAAGTGGCTGTTCTGTGGAGGTCTACAGGTAGAAATCTGCATCACTGCTTCACGATGCACAGCTGAGTTGCTCTCAGGGCAGCAGTGCGCAGCTGTGTTGTGAGTAGTGAAACAGGAAAGCTTAGAAGGGTTCCCTAGCAGATATCTAGGGACAATTGTCTTTCTATGCATGGCTGTACACAGCTGTGCTAAACCCCATTGCACAATGCACAGCTATGTACAAATGTGAGGCATAAACACAAGTGATATTAAACGATTTTAAACAAAGTAACCAGTGGGAAAGCCCAAGACTTATTCCAGCAATCTTCAACTCAAATGGGTCCTAGGCTGCACACTTCTGCCACAAGGGTGCAAGGGGGCCTCCTTAATGTAAGATGACCATAGCTCTCAAAGTCTTAGAGCAAGAAATCTGGGCAAAGCCGTAAATAATGGGGGGACAAAAGCCCAAAAATAGGGACATTTTTAAAATATTGGTCTTCCAAATAAAGTTGATAGAATAATAGATTTTGCATTAGGATGAGTTTTCTGAAGGGTATGAAGTCTGAATCTGAAATGTCTCATTATTTTCTGACATCAGTTCTCAAATATTTGGCAATGATTTGTCAGAAAACCACAATTTTATGAGGAACAGGCCAAAAATATGAGGCAAAAATCTGGACATTCTGTGAAAATATGTACGGTTGAAAGATATGAAGATTTATTGCTCAAATGATACCAAACAGTCTAGATTCAGCAAGTCTGAATCTAGCCTGTGCTGTAAAATGCAGAAGTGCTAGAAATTCAGAGTGCAGAAAATCACAGTCACAATAGCAAAAAAACAGTTTAAATAAAGTAGCAGTTCAGTAGAATACTGTTCACAGAGTGTAATGTAGGCTTTAAAATACCTATTTTCAGCAGATTTCAACAGATGCTTTGGATTTAGTTCCAGTTCATTTCAGATCTCTGGTTAAAGTCATCAGTCTCTGAGCAGCTTCAGTAAACTGAGAAAAAACCTGCACAAACACATTGCTTAAATACAAGTGAAGTTAAATTATTTTAAACAAAGTAACCAAAGGGAAAGCCCAAGACTAAGCCTTATTCCAGCAATCCCCGACTCAGATGGGTCCTTGGCTGTACACTCCTGCCACAAAGGTGCAGGAGAGCCTTCTTAATGTAAGATGGTTGGTTTTAGTGCTCACATTATACCAATCTAGTTTCAGCAAGCCTGAATCTAACTTATGCTATAAAATGCAGAAGTACTAGACATTCAGAGTGCAGAAAATCGCAGTTACAACAGCAAAAAACAGTTAAAATAAGGAAGGAATTCCAACAATACTCACACAGGAGTGTATACCACAAACCTTCCTAGTGTGATATAAATAATGTCTGGAACTCAAGTACTTAAACCAGTACAAAGACACTTAGAATACCAGGCATAATAATTACAGTTGCATAAGTTGAATGTACCATAACAGATGTTCGAATGACAACTGCTACAGTAGCCTTAGCCAGGGATATAATCATACCTCTCAACCTGGAAACATCAAAAATCTGGACAAAGGCCCATGAAAAATAGGTACAAATCTGTATGCTGATTAACATAACATTTGCATACATAATTATGTAACCCCACCCACTCCAATGGAATTGTGGGATGCAAACTTTCAAATGCAAACTGAACAGACAACCAAAATATGGCCGCAAAGTCCCTCTGCAGCCATTCCAATGTCCCATTACTTGGAAATTTCGCCCCATTTATCATACGCACTGTAAAGTGCATTCTGTTTTACTTCTAAAATTATTTGGATTTTATTTTACATTTTATAGCACAAACACTAATGGACATCTGCTAAACAAAGCAATACAGTCTCACAATGAAAATAGACTTAGCATTAAAACGTCTCTGCACTTGAAGCTCACATTTACTGAAACCACATTGAAACCCACATCCAAAATGCATCTGGCCAGTGTCAGATAAAGATTACCTTTGGGCTGTTTTCAAATCATAGGCCTTTTGCACACGAAACATACACGTGTTCTTTGATACACTTTCTGACTGTTTTAAATTATATTCTTTGTAAAATATAGCAAACTTGTTAGAGCGTGTTTAAATTTGTTTTGAACATTTTTCCAGTAAGCAATGAAACAAAATGCATGAGCCAATAATGACAAAACTGCCCAATTCAGAACATTTCCATCATAAAAGTCTACTCAAACTTCTGCAATACACCAGTATCAGTAAATATGCACAATCTCTTCTTCTTCTTCTTTCGGCTTTTCTCGATTAGGGGTCATCACAGCGGATCACCTGTCTGCTCATGATTGGCAG
Source organism: Protopterus annectens (assembly GCF_019279795.1). Lineage (NCBI taxonomy): Eukaryota > Metazoa > Chordata > Ceratodontiformes > Protopteridae > Protopterus > Protopterus annectens. Next base: position 294,221,484 of record NC_056732.1, on the reverse strand, counting down.
TAGAGCTTTATGGTGTCGAGTTGCCAGCCCGGCATCCAACCTTCCACAGAAGGCACACACACACACTCATTCACACCTAGGGCCAATTTAGAGTATCCAATCCACCTACAGCAGGTCTTTGTGATGTGGGAGGAAACCGGAGCACCCAGAGTAAACCCACGCAACCACAGGGAGGACATGCAGACTCTGCACAGAAGGCACCCCAGCCAAGGATCAAACCAGAGAACCTCTTGCTGTGAGGTGACAACGCTAACCTCTGCACCACCATGGCCACCCTAAATATGCACAATCTCTGCAGAAGTAAAAGTCATCTAAATAATTCCACATTAAAGAGATCTGTAACTAATGAAGATGTTTCTGCTAGCAAACAACTTTATATTTCATTGTTTCATCTACAAGTAAAGTGTCTGATGCCCTTGAGGAATAAATTGCCTATGTTACATTAAAAAAATAAGCTAATAATATTTCAGTAGGGAATGGATGGCAAACTGATAACAGGTTCATAGTTACTAGGTATCTCCTCCAAAGGAGGACATTCTCAGGACTGCAGCATCTACTCCCTTTAAAAGTACAACACAGTACAGTTAAACCTAACTGGGACATTTAGACACACACACACACACACACGCACACACACACACACACACTTCAGAAGAACTCTAAATGTACCACACACACGCACAAGAACGAACTCTAAATTTACCACACACGCACAAGAACGAAATCTAAATGTACCACACACTCTAAAATGCTCAAGCAAAAGAACAAACTCTAAATGTACCACACACTCTAAAATGCTCAAGCACAAGAACGAACTCTAAATGTACCACACACTCTAAAATGCTCAAGCACAAGAACGAACTCTAAATGTACCACACACTCTAAAATGCTCAAGCACAAGAATGAACTCTAAATGTACCACACACTCTAAAATGCTCAAGCACAAGAATGAACTCTAAATGTACCACACACTCTAAAATGCTCAAGCACAAGTATGAACTCTAAATGTACCACACACTCTAAAATGCTCAAGCACAAGAACAAACTCTAAATGCAAAAAGACAGTTCCAAAGAACTCTAAATGTAGCAATGGCGGTTGATAAACTGAATGTTGGAAATGAACTCACACTCTAAAATGCTCAAGCCTCAAGCACGAGAACAAACTCTAAATGCAAAGAGACAGTTCAAAAGAACTCTAAATGTGCCCACACTCTAAAATGCTTAAGTACAAGAACGAACTCTAAATGCAAAGAGACAGTTCAAAAGAACTCTAAATGCAAAATGTAGCAATGGAGGTTGATAAACTTGAATGCTGGAAATGAACTTACAAACTCTATAATGCTCAAGCACAAGAACAAACTCTAAATGCAAAGACCTAGTTCAAAAGAACGCTAAATGCAGCAATGCCGGACTTACCACACAAAGAACTCTAAATGCAAAATGCAGTAACAAGTCTGTAGCAATGGCTGATAAATTACCACACAAAGAACTCTAAATGCAAAATGCAGCAATGGGTAGGTAGTACAGCACACAGCAGCAATGGTTAATAATGGATTTGCCAGACTTAAATGCAGCAAACTTACACATGCTTGCACATACACACCAGATAAACTAAGGAATTACACATACACACCAGATAAACTAAGCAATTAATGTCCCTCTTACCTAGAGGAATCTGCAAACTTTAAAATAATTATGTATTTTTCCATTTTTTCCTCTTACCTAAAGAAGACTAACTTTAAATTATGCCGCCATTGCTGTAATGCTGTTATAGTCCTTCCCATTTCCCACAGAGTTGAAGAGGCAATAGTTGATGTCATCGCACATGCCTCTATAGGCTGGTGAGGCATGGTGACATCAGCCAAAAATTTAAAGTGGTACTCATAATACAAAAAAAAAAAAAAAAAAAAGACCAGGAAATTCGCAAATTAAGGGGGCCACTCGAGACTTCATGGCACCCCAATATTTTGGCCTCAAAGCTGGTAAATGCCGAGGAATTCAGTATGGTTGAGAGGTATGGATATAATGGCTGACCAGCTTCCAAAGCTTCAGGACACCTTCTATACACCTAAACTATCTAGCAGCTCAAGTTGAACTAGCAGAAAGAGGGAGACAGAGTCCTGAAAGGACAATGCTAGAAACAACAAAAAATAAATGTCCACACCCTGCCATAAAAAAATACACAAAAACTAAGGGGTGGAGGGAGGGAGCGGCTACTGCAGCAGTGATTATCTGACCATCTACTATTATTGTAAGTTCAACTTACATAACTGTACTATGTTCTTCATATTGATCATTGCTGCAGTAGCCTTAGCTGTATGTTTAGATTACCATAGCTAACTATATTTGGGAGGTGGAACGAGAAGGTTCCAGGATACCCTGGAGAATGGTCCTAACAAAGCTTGATCTAGGCCTAGGTGAAAGAAGCAAGCTTATAGTGCTTTTTAAAGGTATGTACCGAGGACCATGTAGCAGTTTATAGAATCCTGATCTAGTTTCCATTTGTGAGGGTCTGCCCTGGTCCTTCTCAGCTTATCTGCCAAACACTTTTGCTTTGATGGAATGTAGGTTACCTACAGAGTGAGATTGTGCTGGAAAGCTATATCACAAGCAAACATTTCTAGTCTACAAAGGGAGTATGCCCTGGTTCCCCCTTACTTGTTGATGTACTACATGACTGTGGTATTGTCTGTAACCGCTTAAAGAGGTCAGAAGATGGTTCAAAGAGTTGAATGCCTTGATCACGGCAAACAACTCCTTGATATTTATGTGCTTGCATTTGTCCTTGGTGTCCCACACCCCCTGCACTTTTATGTCTCTTGAAACTGCTCCCCAAGCAGTGTCCGAAGTGTTTGTGGTAACTGACTACTTTGGTGCAGGGAGGGAGAAGAAGAGACCTGAATTTAAGGATATCTGTTATATCCACCAAAATATTTATCTTCTGACAAACCCCAGTACTGGGTTCTGAAAAGATAAAACGGTGTTGATGCTGAGACCAAAGAGATTTCAGATACCACTTTATCTTTTTCATGTGGAGTCCTGCTAGGACTATTATGAGAATCATACATGCTGTGATACCCAAAATCCTGAGGTATTCCCTCACAATGACCAAAGTCTGAGCGGAAAACCTTAGAAAAAGATCTATTTCTTCCTGTGGAAGAAATGTTGTTTGAACTGAGGTGTCTAATTGACATCCCAGAACACAATTTTGTGTGAGGGAGTCAAGAAAGACTTTTGAATGCTCTTTTGGAATCCTAGCTTGTGCAAGAGATGTATCACCCATGAGAGAGATTCCTGCCACCTTGAAAAAGACTCTGCAAGATAAACAAGTTGTCTAAATATGGAAAAATGTGGATACCTTGTAGCCTGCAATGAGCTATAATCAGAGCTAAACACTTTGTGAACACCTTTGGTTAAGTGGCTAGTCCAAAAGGTAAGGCAGAGAACTGATGATGTGATCCAGACACACACAACCTTAAAAACTGTCTGAAGTCTAGATGAAGAGGGTGTTTCTCTTCTTCCTTTTTACATCTACTGTTACAAGAAAACTAGAAAGAGGAAGGAGAATGAACAGATTATAGAGTGACAGCATTTTCAATCTGGGCATTATCACAAGCAGGTTTAGAAAAGAAAGGTCCAGAAAAGTTCTGCAAGCATTTTCTTTCTTTCTAGGAACATCCTTGATTAAAATCGCTTCCCCACCCGGGAAGGAAAAAGTGATTATATCACTTCTTGGGACATCCTGTGATAAAGTACAGGTGGAAGCAAAATAATCTGATCTGCAGGATGAGGAATGACCCTCCCTGGAAAGGAGGAATTTCTTCCCACTGCCATCTCTAACCTCACTGAATGATTTTCAGAGAAATTTCCTTCTTACTGCCATCTCTAACCTCAATGAATGATTTTCAGAAATCATTTGTCTGAAATAACATGCTGCCTAAGAGAAAAATGGAGATTCAGACTTTCTGGAAGAGAAAAGGAGCCAGAGAGGGGGATGCAAGGTCTATTGAATAGTCTTTCATACTTGGACTGTCCTTGAGTTTGGGACATTTGAGATTTCTTTTTGAAACCTCCTTGCCAGTTCTTCCTAAACATCTGTTTACCTAATTCTGTTGAGGCTGTTTATTCTGTTTTTTTTTTTTTGCCTAACCTGCATGAGAAGAACGAAAATGCATTGAACAGTTTGGAAAAGGAGGGCTGAAAAATCTTAGAGATTCCCTGTATCAGCTTGCCCCTTTCGTCACACTTTTTGATCACCTCTGCATTACAGGTGACAAACACTAAATCTCTATTCATGGCAGAATTTAATATCTCATTTTTACATTATCTGGGAGGTTCTGAGAATGCAGTCAAGCAAACCTCATTAAAAGAGTACTGTAGCCCTGAAAGAAGTATCAACATATTCATATATACTACAAACAATAAGTAGTGACTTGTGCGATACAAGAAACTTGTTATTTAAAGCAGATTTTTCTTCACAAGAAGAAACTGTAGATAAAACATTCCTCATATGTTCACAGTTCGTCAGAACAAACTAACTTATGAGCCTGAAAATTCAAAACTCTGAAAGTCATAATTGCAGAAGAATACACCTTTTCCCCATACCTATCAATAATTTCCCCTTTCTTATTAGAAAGAGTAGGATTGGAATTAACTGAGTACTTAGCAGCAGTGGAATTGACTATGCCTATAGCTGCTGCGTCAGACTTGGGAATAGCTGATAAAAATGTCAAAGACCAAGGAACTTTATACATCCTATCTGCATTTTAGGGACAGCTGGCTCACTATCAGGAAAATTGCAGGCAGTAAGACATAAATCCAAGACAGGAGGAATGGGTGTAGGTTCTGGAAAATCATTCTGTAAGAACTCATAGTATTTTCAGGGGGACTAAGAAACCTCAGTGTTCTTCAACTGAGGGCACAGGGCATTCCAGCAATAATCTCAAAGAAAGAGAAACCCCCACGGGGAGAATCAGAAATTGAGCTTGAATCAGAAATCTGAGGACAAAATCCTGAATACATCTCTATATTTTCCTGTTCAGATTCAGAATTCTGGATCTCTTCAGGAAAAGATGAATCCCTCTTTCTTTTACCAGAAACTACTTTACAAGAAGGACCTATAGCTGATCTAGTCCCAGTAAAATGCTGCTAACCAAAGAAATTTGAGGGGTGGAAAAATAAACACAATTTCTCCACATTCTTGGAAAAATAAACAGTTTCTCCACAGAAAATATGTTTTCACTTGGTTTACACAACTTTCAAACTGACAGAAGAGAATGAGTGCTCCGTTTAAAAGAATGTTACAGTCTCTAGACAGTCTGTTAAATAACAACACTTCTAGCTTTAAAATAACTTACCTGAAGAAGAAAGAAATCAAACATTAAGAAAATTTAAGAAAACTGAAGTTTTCCCCCCAGTGGGAACTTATCTGTCCTGCAATGCAAAGCACAAGCCGACTGTTGATCCTTGAAAGCCTCAGAGGAGCATTTTCTTTGGTTGCAGTAAAACTCTGAAGGGCTTTGCACCCAAACTTGTCTTTTAGTCAGCTCACTTTGAGCTGGTTGACAGTTTAGACACGTAGAAGGTGCTCTGAAGCTTTGGAAGCTGACTGGCCACTGTATCCTTAGCAGGATGCAACCCATATATTTAAAGCTACTGTAGCAGTGATCAGTATGAAGAGCATTGTGTTACTAGTATTGGCTGCCCTTTTTTTTGGGGGTGGGGGTGGGGGTGGGGGTTTCACTGTGGAAGTATGAAGTGTGAACTACCACTGATTGGTCTGTAACCTTTTCTATTGTATTCTGCAGCAAAACACATCATAAGTAATCTTTTGCTCACTGATGTCACACTTTACGAGGTACCCCACTCTTTTTGTCTCTCAAATACCATACGTTCTTCAGACACATTAAATGTCTATACTGCTCAGTAACATTTAGAGACCTACATTTAAAATAATTTATCATACTCTGTGGTATGCATGCTAAACTCAGAAGCATTACCGTACTAGATAGTGTTCATTATTTTTTATACCTTCATTCCTGAGTTTGATCGCATCACACATTTTGCCCATTTGTCATCCATTCTGTCATCCATTTGGTGATAAATAACTCAAAGGTCTGTGCAGCCCCTTCATTCTCACTTTTTGGAGCTGTACTTAAGAGCAAGAGTAGGAAGAAAGAGTGCAGCGTCACTAAAGGACTGCACACCAGGCAAGCTGTGAAATGCAGTTCCTACTCCACACTCTGACTTTATATACTAGATCTACATGAACTGAGTGAGTGATAATTTTACAGGATTTTGTCCCCCAAGAGGGCAGATTTACACATTATGCCACCACCCCCAATGGGAGCAGATTTATTCTCTTGCTATGATTTTTGAAAATGAACGGTTGAGAGATATGGTGCCAAGATGTAAAATACTGATAATAAAATAAGGTAGTATGTAGTTCTTATCACCTTCTGCTGAATTTAACCGCAGTGCAGACTAACAATAATGTGGTCATTTACAGTTTCTTAATATTTTTTATCATAGTCGGTTATTTTATGTATCAGCACTGGCTTACATTTATGTGAAAAACTGAAACCTGTGCATACCAGGGGAAAAAAGCAATCCCTTCATGAGAGTATGTTTCGCTGAAGTATGCAGCTAAGGAGACATTGTCATTCCTTGGTGTATGCTGAAAGTAATTCAGAATCACTTTCATTTTACTTAGAGAGAACTGTGAAGGTACTGGCAAGTAGTTTCAGGTTTTGTTTTGCACTTAAGTTGTTGGTTTTCTCTCCATTTATTTATTTATGTAAAATCATTTGAGTTTCAAATAATTAAGTGTGCTGACGATTACAGTAAATCATCAGTGTTACTCACTTAGAGCAGCAGTTAAATAATTAAAGCATTAACTTAAATCATCAGTTTGTTTGTGTCTTTCGGCTTTTCCCGGTTAGGGGGTCGCCACAGCGGAACTCTGGTCTGCTAATGATTGGTAGTTGATTTTTATGTGTCGAGTTACCAGCCGTGACACACAACCTTCAACGAAGGCACGCCCATTCCCGCATATCTCCACGCAGAAGACGCTCTAGCTGAGAATCGAACCGGACAGTGTCTTACTATGAGGCGACAACGCTACCGCAGCACCACCACCGCGGGTTAACTTAAATCATCAGTTAAAGGTTTAAAATTCTGAAGGATTGGAAGGAGATTCCTCTTCTGGAATGATAGTAGACCCTCCTAAACAGATAATAATATAGGGATCTCCTTAAAGAAGACGATGATTCATGTACCCAAATCTGGCAAGTTAGCTGATTCCAAAGTACTGAAGCAAGATAACTAAAAGTAACCCTGCCCGATGTCTTAACTCAGACAGCTGGAGCAGCAAGCAGTCCCACATCTACAAAGCTGGCCTTAAGCATAGGCCAGCTAGGCAACCGCCTAGGGTGTGACTGTTGCAGAGGTGCTTTTCCAGCATTTATTTGTTTATTTTTCTGTAGTAAAGAAATGGTTTCTTTAAAATGTGATGAATGAAAACAGAAAAAAAAACTGAAGAGTAAGACAAACTGAAGAAAAAAAAGTAATCTGGAAGATGTAAGTAGACCAGGATGGGGGAACTGGGTGGTTTGGGAGGGCACTGTGGACCCCTTTTGTCTAGGGGACCAGTTAACCCAAAGCTGGCCCTGCACATCTGACAACATGAACTGCTTGAAAGCTATAAGGTTGTTAAAACTCTAAAATAAACAGGATCCAGATTGCCTAGGGCATGGATGGTGAATACAGGAGTGTTAAAAACATCTTTGCTGCAACCAGTTGCCAGCACACATCCCACAGCAGAGGTGTGATATCACTCATCTGAAATGTGCTGTTGAACATCTTAGATGCAGAATACTGAACCAACTGCCAGTGAGCTGTATCAGTCTCTGGTAGTCCATGGTACAGTGCATTGCATTAGTTGAGATGTGATGAAAACACAGCTTGAGTCACCTTCCCAAGGTTCGAATATGAAATACAGCACCTGATCCAGGCTGAATTTAAGATATAACTAAGATGTCCTCATGATGATCATCTCATCAAGGATGAAGCTCAGATCTTCAGTACAAGCTGCATATCCCAGCTGGTTCTCATGTAGGTAATCAACATTTAGACCAGGTGAAGATTAAACGTATTTTAGCATGCACCAGTAAAGCTTCAGTCTTAACTATATTGTGTTCCAAATGGTTATGAGGCGTCCTATCAAAAATCAAATCCAAGTAGCCCTTTCAACACATGCTTTGAAGAGAAGGAACGGTATAGCTGAATATCATCACCATATGATTACGTAGAAGTATACCTTCTCACACTGAACTTCCTAAGTTGCAGCATGCATGCAGCGAATATCAGAGGAGCCATATTGAAAGCATGCGGCACACTCTGTATTCAGTGAGTAGGGACCTGATGAATTTAGGATATATATCCCCAAGAAGGTGTGACTCACTCATCTTTTGTTCCAGTCATGGTTCCTATCAGTCCATAGTATGGGATGTTGATTAACCTGAGAAACCTGACCCAAAGCAGTGGTAACTTCACCATTGCATGCCATCACTTGTGTAGCAGGATCAGCGGCACTGACCCATTCAAGACTCAGGTCTGGAACAGGGCATCAGATATTAGCAACCCTTAAATTTACATTTGGCTAGATTTGCACAGAAAAACAGAATGAGGGAAGACAAAGCCTGAAGTGGCTGTAATCAGAAAACAGTTTCACCAATTCACCGGTGTCAAGATCAAAGTGGAAGATTAAGTCCAGTGAATGTCCAGACTTTTGAGTGGTAGTGGAAACTACCTGAGTGAAGCCAATAATCCTAGTAATTTCATAGCACCTTCACAATTCCTGTCATTGACCAAGACATCCGAATCCCCTAGATGTAGCCATTGAGAGGATTAATGAACTCCATTGATAAGGAAATCAGAGAAGACTTAGAAACTCTCTCGGTTAATGTGTTATACAGTACATAAGCAGGACTCTGCAGTTCACTCCTGCACCATGAACATATTCAAATGTGGTAGAGCCCTCAGCTTCCACCCTGTTCATATCTAGGCCTGCAGAATAACAAGTAGTCACTGCACTATAAGTGTTCCACTGCCAAGGACTGTGAATTATTAAAAGATATGGTGAGACACAAAATTTAAGGTAAGGCCCCAACCATTCATCCAATTAGGTCTTTAGGGTTAACGCCATATTGATTCTACAGAGCAAGTTAGATTCAATACTTGGCTTGTTCCTGATCAACCTGGTATTACATAACACAGCCTTAGACAACATACCACGGGGACAGCTCTTACATATTGGTTGGAGATGACAATTTGACACCTAAGGAGCTGTCTTAAGGTAGTGAGGTAGAAATTGCCTCATGTAGATATAGAAATTGCCTCATGTACACAGACAACCCTCTCCTCCTACCACCCAACACTACAACCTGTAAGAGATGCACTTATCTAGCCAAACTGGAGGTAAAGCTCTCTCCAACCAAGACTGAACTTGACAGTCATGAGGAGAAGGTAAACATTTGCACCACACCACACTCATCACATAGTCTCACTAAATCTATACCACCAAAATTCACACATAGTAACACAAAAACATTTGAGGAGGCTCTCAATAATAATCTGTCTAAGCAACAGAGACCTCCAAAGCAGAAACGTAAGCAACCTCCATCCCCCAACACAACTCAAATGACACATAGCCCACAGACTCAGTGTGCCACTCAACCACAGCCAATAAGGCAAAACAACGTACCTAACACACTAAGCATAGGTGACTCTATAGTCAGGCACACTGATGTCCCACTCGCCAGGCTAAACAAGTAGAAGGTTACTGTCAGCTGGCTGTCGGGTGCTAGGATCCACCACATAACCCACGCACTCAGGTCACTCCACAACAAGTACAAATATGACTCTGTCATTGTCCATGTTGGTGTGAATGACCTGAGACATACCTCCCTGGACTACATGAAAAGTGACATGGAAGAGCTCTCCGATCTTGTAGCCTAGGCAGGTATGACCCTAGCCCTGAGCAGCATTCTGCCATCGCCCAGAATGATACCGCAGTACAAGGACAAAATGATTGACTTCAACAATTGGCTAAGCTTCTGGTGTCATTCTAAGGGGATCCAGTATCTGTCTGCTTGGGATGACTTGGTTAATAGACCAGACCACAATGCTTTGCCACAGATGGCCTGCACCTGTCGCCCCTGGGATTCTGGATACTGGCTAAGGCTCCTGCTGCCCCTATAGTGCCTTTTTTAGGCAAGATTCAAATAACAAATTCACCACCGTAACAGGAGCAGGCAAGCAAAAACTAAGGGTAATGCTACTCAATGCTAGAAATCTAAATCTCAAAATGCACTCGCTCGAGGCACTCCTTAGAATGGAGAATATCGATATCTGTGCAGTGACTGAGACCTGGTTCAAGGCTCCAGAGAGCACTCCTGCACTACCAGGCTATAACTCATACCACACTTTTCGGCCATGTAACCTGGACCGAAACACCAAAGGCGGAGGTGTGTCCATATTCATTAAGGATATCCACACCTCCAGGCTAGTTGCTCAGCATAATGCATCTGAGATTATCCAAGTGCAACTAACTCTGGGCAAAATTGCAATCCAAATTGTAGCTTGCTACAGATCCCCCACCATGTCCCAGGATTTCCACTCCTCTTTTCTTGATGTACTGGAAAATATTAGGGTTCAACCAAACACCCTAATAATGGGCGACTTCAACTACCCCACCATTAACTGGGAAAACTACTCGTGTACCAACCCCTTAGCTCAACGCTTTCTGGAATTCATAAACTCCAATGCCCTGGATCAACTTATCCACACCCCCATCAGAGACAACAATATTCTAGACCTAGTCATTACCAATATGAGTGACCGGTGTTCCACACCTGAAGTCAACTCCTCATTGGTCCGATCTGACCATAAACTAATCACCCTTGATATCCACATCCTGCCCCCACCCCCCATTAAGGAAACCATGGTAAAACATTTCTACAAAGCCAATGTCATGCTTCTTAAGACAGAAGTGGTGAACTTCATGATACCCATTCAGATGGACAATACAGTTACAACTGCTGAATCCTACACAAATGCACTCTATAAGCACTTACATGAGTGCATGGATCGTGCTATCCCAAACAGAACCAAAATGCTATCCTCCAAAAAAAGGAAGCCTATCTGGTGGTCCCCTGCCATAAACAAACTGTACAACAGAAGGAAGAAATTGTTGCAAAAGAGAGTAAAATCCCATGAGTGGAGGAGCTCCCTGGTCAGCCTCAGTAAGAAGCTGAGTTCCCTTATAAGATCCTCCAAAGCTAGCTACGAAAACACAATTGCCACTAATTCTAAGGACAACCACAAAGCATTCTATAGCTATGTCAAGAATCTTGATGGCAACACCCAGATCTGCTCTGAGTTACAGCACAACAGCACGAAAATTACAGAACCAACTGATATTGCCAACATCCTGGCAGATAGGTTCAGTGCTAACTTTACCCCCCGCCTCCACCCCCTAAAGGGCCCATATCTATACAGGAAGAATGCAGAGTCCCAGTAATCACAAGTAAGGTAAAAGCTGCACTCTCTAAAGCCAAAAACACAGCATCCATGGGACTGGACAACATCCCAGGCTGTGTTTTACACGAACGTCAGAATGAACTGGCTCCCCACTTAAGCATCATGTTCAATAATAGCCTTGCATCAGGCTTTGTGCCACTGAATGGTGCACAGCAACAGTTATCCCACTCCACAAAGGGGGAGCCACCACTGATCCCGGGAACTATCGACCTATTAGCCTGACGAGCCTGGTCTGCAAGGCCATGGAGCGTATCATCATGGAACTCATAAACAAAGACATTGATATCCTCCAAACTCTGGATCCCACCCAGTCTAGGTTTGTGAAAGGCAGATCATGCCTCCTGAACCAGATCGACTTCTTTGAGGCAGTCACCAAAGCTGTAGATGAAGGTAAGGTGGTTCACACAGCCTATCTTGACCTCACCAAGGCTTTTCACACCATCTCCCATTCTGGAATTATAGCTGAACTCAATAAACTAGGTATAAATCCTTATGTCACAAGATGGGTTGCCAAGTGGCTCACTGACAGAACCCACACTGTAAATGTTGCAGACTCCAAATCTGACCTCAAAGCAGTGACAAGTGGAGTACCACAGGGTTCTGTCCTGGGACCTCTCCTGTTTGGTATCTACTTCTCTGAAGTACAGCCTAACACAGAAGGCCTCTGGCTAACGAAGTTTGCAGATGACTGCAAACTAGGAGCCATAGTCAAGTCCCCAAATGATGTGGACATCCTACAGAAGGGCCTCGCTGAGACAGATGTCTGGTGTCAGAGCCATGGCCTCAAGCTCAATGCCAAAAATTGCAGTGTCATCCTATTTGGTAAAAACTCTGTACCCATGAACTACCACATAGGCAGCAATCTACTTAACACCGAATGTGTGATAAGAGAACTTGGGACAAAGGTGGACAGTAGTCTCACCTTTGATAGTCACATTGCCACAGTAGTCAGGAAGTCCTTCTATGTGGCACACTTCATCATAAAAGGGTTCTCATCCAGGAAAAAAGAGGTCATTGTTCCCCTCTACTCATCACTCATTAGACCCATTATAGTGTACAACGCCCCTTTTGGAATGTACTTCACAAGACATCTGCAGCAGCTGGAAAGGCCACAGAAGTAGCGCACAAAGAGGATTACTGGCCTCAAACAAATGCCCTACACTGACCGCCTCAAAAAACTCCAGCTTTACTCCTTAGCATATCGCCTACTCTGAGGTGATCTCTGCCTAACATATAAAGCTATGTCAAACCCAGAGCTGTTAAACATGCTACACCTAAAGAAATCCCAAACCCTCTGAGCTACACGCTCTAAGGACCTAAACCTTGTCACCACAATAAACAGGACATGCTGGAGGGATAGATTCCTGTCCCAGAGACTTCCCATACTCTGGAACAAGCTACCCATCTATGTCAAGCAAAGTTCTTCATTAGCACTCTTCAAGAAAAATCTTGATGAGTGGATGGGAAATAGGAAATACACCCCGGGAATCACTTCTGTGTCACTGCTCGACAGTGGCACAGGAAAATAACTTTCTTGGGTGGCGTAAGCCAGGGAACCTTGTTGGCTAGGCTTACATAGGTCCTTGGGCTGATAGCCTAGTACCTACCTATGAACCTATGAACCTATGAGGTCTGTGTCCCCTGGCATGTCACCCTAGGGCAGAGCCTAAGTAACCTTAACTCTAACAAAGCCACATGTCCTATGTGTGGGATTATGAAGAAGGAGCTGTTCCTGGCTCGAGCCATATGACTCTTCACTGCCCCCTCCCCACACCTACTATCACCTGCAATTGAATGGAGCTAAGGGATCATCAGATAAAGAGCCATACAGGTGAAGAGCAACACATCTTCAGGTGGGAGAGCCCAATGGTAATTTGCCAATTACTATAAACACTTTAGCATAAGATATAAAATATGTGCTTAACAGGTAGTATCTGTAATATACAACAGGGTAAATGAAGGTCACATGACACAAGCCACCATCTTGAGATGACTTAACCCTCCTCCAAGACAAAACAAATGTATCAAATGTGTGTTTGCGATAATAGCTATATAACTCTAAGCCTGCAGTCTAACTGCAGTTGCAGTGTGGTCTATATTACAACTAATTGAAGTTTAATATTTAATTTCTACACATCATATATAGAGAAGGTGCAATGATTTCCACAAGAATATAATTAAATTGAAAGCAGATATGTAGAAAATAAGGTAGCTTAAATAATCTGAGATCTAGCCAGATTCAACATTTCCCAAAGTCCACAGTGGTGTTTCTTGAGATGTACTAACTATACAGTTATCAGCAAAAATATGTTTGAATACCACCACAGATTAGACATTAAAGATCCATAGAAACCCAAAATATGCAGCAGCTTCCTGATGTTGCACATAGAGTAGACTAAAAACAGACTGATAATACTCTGGAGCTAATACAGCAGATGGGGAAACAAATTAATTCACGAAGATGTCCAGGATCTTCCCACAGCTCGCATCCATTGCTGTAGCATTCCAGTGAATTCCACAAGATTCTAATTCTGGACAAGGGACACAACCCAGTTCCATAATCCTTTTATTCCAGAACATGCCCCCAGATTCCACAATCCAAAAGTCAGTTGCCTTCTGTAATGTCAAATGAGATTACCCAGACAAAAGCCACCTTCCCTTTTGTCTAGAAAAATGACTGCAGACTTGCCAGACAAGTCTTGAATCCTCCAAAAGCTGGCCACTTACAAGCAAATCAGACACCCAGATACCAAATGAAAACAGTAAGGTTAGCCTTCAAAAGTACTTTAATGGTAGTTCAGAAGTAGAGATACAACATAAAATGGAGTAGCACTAGTCACTGGTACGATCACTAAAAATATTCTGCAGCCACTCAAAGCACTGTTAGCATTGTAAGTTACTCTTGTAACTCCAAATACAATTGGAGTCACCATATTAAATGTGTCTGTGATACACATGCTATCTCCTTTGACACTAGAATTATTTATTTATTTATCATTTGTTGACCGGGAAAGTCCGACTAGGTTCCACTGAGCCTGTTTTCAGCGGAGGCCCGGGGAGAAATGCTCCAGATGTCTAGTATCTGATTATGAAGTTACTGATTATGTCTAGTAACTTTGCGACCACTGCAGGAAGAAGCTTTACTCCACCAGTTCCACGGAGTCTTCAGAAGGACAGTTCACAAACTGAGTTAAAGTTCACGCACAAGTTCAGAAACTGTCACTTAATGAAGGCCCAGGCAGTGACAATGCACTATGGACTTGTTCTTGTAAATAAAATGGCAAGGACCAAGGCCAGGGCTATGTACATTCCAGTAGCTGAATTCATGTAAATAAAAAGCCACAAAAGGTCTAATGAAAACAATGACAATGGTCTGCAAGTCAGAAACAATATAAAACAGTAGCCTGTCAGTCCAAGAGTCCTTCAAATTTTTTAAAAGAACACTGCCACACCAAAAATAAGCTATTGTCTAACCTAGTTTTATGCTAAGAGTCGTGTAGGTGCTCCTATATTATTAAACAACAATGTGTTACTATCCATGGATGTTCTTCTAATAGATTATTCAAGATGTGCACTGTTTCATTAATTTTTACTTTCAGTTTTAGATTTACATACATTTTTTTTATATTTTTCCTTTGCTATTATAGACAAAGAGTGAACACATTTCAAATATTTTGACACAGTAATGAGCTGTTAACTTTCAGATATATAAAAAGCAACCACCATCATTAGCATCGTCTATCTACTTTATGATTCTGCTGTGCATGTCCATCAAGTAGTAATCTAGGAAGATTTTAAAGTGATGAGATACAGTTATTTTTTATTGACAGTTATCTCACAATATAAAATCATCCTTTGTTTATTCATACTCAGGCTATCCTTTGAAATCTAGTGCGGGGCCATGTGTGATCCAGAGTCTTCCCTAGTGCTTATTGGCTACAAGGCATAGAAACTCAGTTGAACAGGAACCCATTTCATTACAAGATTTGCACATGCACACATGAACACACACACAGTACATGCATGCACCCACACATGCTTTCATATGTCATGCACATTTACAGGCAGGTTTGAGTATTATCAGTTGTTCACCTATGGCATATCTTTCGGATGTGTAATGAAACTGGTGCACCCAGCAAAATCCCATGTTGACACAAACAGAAGGTACCCTGGCTAAGAACCATACTGGGGAACCAAGTACATTCAATCAGTATTGTTAACTGCTGGGATACTGTGCTTTTCCTTGAATGCAGTTATTAGCTTGGGAAAGGTAAAATGTATGAGTGTGTTAACCATTAATGTTATGCATGTAGAAATAACTTTTGCTAACTTCAGTCTTTACCGACTACTCTCTGCAAGGCTTAGCTGGCTAACCTACTTGGCTTTGAGTTATATAGATCCTACGCCTTCACAGAGGATTGTGACATCTTGCCATTCCCCTCCCCAGGGAGGAAGGATATTTGTGACTGAAATACTCATACTTTCCCATGCTAACTGACTTTTTGTGGATTTGACTGTGTGAACAAACAAGATCATCAGAATTACAGCTGGGAGGCCTCCTTTAGCATCATTAGGTCAGCTGCAGGTTGAGGTTTTATTTTCTTTTTTAAATAAAAAAAAAAATATATATATATATATATATATATATATACAAATAAAACATGAGATTTGAATGGAGCCAATCTGATTTGGCTTCACTTAGAGACATTATAATTCTAGTTTCTGATCAGTCACCATTTTCTGATAAAAAGGAAAAGGTTTATGATTTTTATGTTGAGCTATATTCCTTTTCGATTTGTGGCTGACAGAGCTTCAAGTTTTCTAATTTTTATCGTTGAAAGATCTTGTGAAGAGTCTGATGGTGTTAAAATGCTGAATTTGTTAAATGCCATTGCTAACATGTCTTATCCCCTTTATGGATCTGTTTGTAATGCTGCTTGCTTACTTCGCTTTCTAGCTCTTAGTTACTGCTCTGAAGGTGGTTGGCTTACTTGGTTGAAAGAACGGATTTATCTGCATAAATTCTGAAATTAGATTTCTGTTGTTATTTGTAGGTGTTCTCTTTGTTACAGAAATGGGCACCCCTATGGGGAAAACTGATCATAAGTTTTCTAAATTATTTTCGTGGCCCAGTGGACCATCCTGGCAAGCAAACTGCAAATAAATACATTTTCATGTACTAGCACACGTTTACCTTTGGAGGCTAGGCAAAAAGTTTCCATTCTGTGGAAAAAGGTCTTTCCATCAGCTGACATCACATGCACTTCAGACATCTAAGGACTGTTTGTATGACCAAGGTCACATAACTGCTGTCTGTAGGCAGGCATGCCAAGGGCCAGAAGTTCTTTCAAGACATTCCCTTTTCTTCAGACAAAAATAATATTACAGAATAACTGTTTGAATTGTCTTCTACCTTTTCAAACAGAAAACCCATTCTCCTCACCCCCCTTGCATTTCTAGTTTTGCCTCCAATTTCAGTTGTTTTGTAAGATGGCGGTGGGGTTGCAAGTTATGTACTGAACATCACATTATACCCCTTCCCCCAATTACATAAACTTTAGAATTTGCTGACCTGGAGATATTAAAAGAGGATGCCTTGACAGTTACCTCCTACATATGGCTGCCTTTTTGATCACCTGGTTTGTGAGTACATTTTTGTTGTCTACGCCATTTTTATTTAGAATTTGAAAAATAAAACTCAAATTTAAATATGTCTTTTTACAAACCTTTCACCCAAGGCCACCTTTTTAAAATATGATTTTCCCTGTATGAATAGTTTCTCAAATAATGCTGTATTCTCCTTCATTGTAACAATGTACAGCTTCTGTCATATTGTATCCTTTATTTTCTGCTGTAATATTTGGTTATCTTGTAATTTGAGTTTAGTAATGAGATTAGCTGTCCTGTTATCTGCATTTTCCATTTTCTCTTCTTACTGTGTCATAGAGTTAAACAGTGATAGCTGCTCCTCGTGATGTTGCTAAAATATAGTCATAATGCAAATAGCACAATGTTAGTTTATAATGTCTCCAGCAAGTTTTTCCTTGTTTTTAATGCATCTATTGATCTTCCATTCTGCATACTTTTAAAAGGTATACATAATGCTGTCCCTACCTTAGTTAATTATGTCTTTCACTCATATTTGTCTGGCTTTTCATCTCCTTTGCATAATACAGTTTGTAGCTAGTTTCTTCATCCACTGCATATGCCACATCTGATAATGTACTGAATTCCTTACCTTCTTTACAAAGCAGTCATAAATTATCTTGATTTTTGTTTCTTAAACACCTTGAACAATCTATGACCACATCTGTGGGCTACAGTTTTCGTGTTATTTTAAGATCCCTGATGTACCTTGCATGCATATGTAAGATTTTGTCAGCAGTATACTTCTTTTCTCTAGCTCTCTTGTCTTTTCTTAATGTTGCCGTAATTCATCAAGAAGTCTATCTGTGTATGTTTTTATAAAAAAATACTTTAAAGCTACACTTAGTTAATCAACTAATTGTATATGTGTGTTATACGTTTTCTTTAAACACCACACCTTATTGTAGAGAGGTTTGCTGCAAAGGAAAACCTGAGATCCTTGCTTACCTAAAACACTATGGGCAGGATTCAGGAAGGCTTACACGGAGTTTAAGAGTAGTGTAAGCCTCCGTGTAAGCCTCCCGATCCAGGAACAGCCGAAACCTCCATGTAAGAGACAGCTAACACGTCTCTTACATGGACTGGGCGTGGAAATGCTCAATACCTCATTTGCAGCTCAAAGATATGCAAATGACGTATTTGAGCGATCCAAGAAGCCCAAACCAGTCCGTGTAACGGACGTGTTAGCTGCAGAAATGTACTCAGCTGACAACTGAGTACATTTCTGCAAAATTGAAAACGGAGCTATGTCAGCTCCAAATATAGGGTGCATATGTTTCATTTAGCATGCCAATGGCCAAATATGTGGCCATTGGCATTAAAAAGTGTTGCAAAAATATTTTATATAACTTTTTTTTTTCCGTGGGTTTTTGATGTTTAACTGCAGCGCACACCCGCGCAAACGGGGTGCGCTGCCTAAAACTGAAAACCGAAGCTTATAAGCCCACAATTGTGGGATTTATGTATTACATGGAATGTCAATGGAGGGACTTGCAGACCAAAAACAATATGGCCTCCGTTTAATGGTTGTCAAGGGGGGGAAGCTCCATGTAAGACATGTAACTAAGCATTACTAGGCAATCCTATGTAAATGAGGGTTACAATACTGAATCACACTGCCACATAGGTAATGAGCACTTTTTGAGTAGAGTAAGAGTTATAGAAGGGGGAAGAACAGAGTAAGAGGTAGGTGACATCATGGGGGGAATGATAGAAATAAATGTATCAGATTGGAGGGCAATGTAAGGTGACAGATGACAGACAGACATCAGGGAGAGAGGTGTGTCCCAACAGAACACTAGAAAAGTCAAGAAACAGAGGGTGCACACTATGCCTACACTCAAACTTTCTTGATATACGTGCATGCACGCGTGTGCGCGCGTGTAAGGCAGGTTCAACATGTGGGAGCGTGTTGCAAACCGTTGTAAACCGTTTGCGCGGGTGTGCATGTGTGGAAGGCAGTGTGCGTGCGTTTTAACATGAATCAGCCAAGTTCACACCGTGTAAGGATGTGTGCGCGTATTTAACACCGTGTAAGAATGTGTGCGCGCGTTTAAGTAACTGTGAGCGTGCTTAAGCTGGTGTGCACATTGCTCCCCCTCAGGAAACAGAGAGGAAAAAGGAAATAACCAGAATACAGGGAAACTGCCAGAGGATACTGCTGGAGTTAATTGGTGGAAACAATTGGAAGCAGGCAATTACACAGGCAGACTAGAAGCCCAACCCAGCACTTAAAACACTGCAAAGAGCAGTGCAGGGTGTTTCTCACAAGAGATACTGCAAGAAAGTAAGCTATCAGAATCGAAAACTGAAAAAAGCTGAACTCAGAGCAGAAATGCTAGGGGCTGCCATAGCTGTTATAATCAGGCATAGGCGAATTGCTGAGGGTGGTGACAATGCAGATGCTGACAGACAACCCAGAATGAGGAGAAGGAGAAGAGAATACAGGCCCAGGGTCACCTACCATGGGTTACATGAGCTGGAGATAGTAGAGCGCTACAGAGTGGACAGACACCTTCTGCAGCAAATTGTTGAGCTGTGCAGGCCACGCCTCACACACAAAACCAACAGAGGGGAACCCATCCCAGTGGAAACCAAGGTATGTGTAGGCCTAAGAATACTAGCAACAGGCACCTTCCAGAGACCAACTGGTGATATGATGGGGATATCACAGGCATCAGCCTCCAGGGTACTGCACCAGTTCCTGGATGCCATGTCAGCACATGTCGGTGATCATGTATATTTCCCCAATGCCCGTGAGGTTGTGGCCAGCAATATGCATCTCTTCCAGCAAATAGCGGGATTCCCTGAGGTATTGGGTGCAATAGACTGCACGCACATACGCATCAAAGCACCAGCCGGTGAGCAGGGTAGAGCCTACATGAACCGCAAGGGCTTCCCCTCCATCAACTGCCAGGTCATGTGTGATGCCCAGGGCATAATAATGAATGTGTGTGCTGGCTGCCCTGGGAGCTACCACGATTCCCACATCTGGCATCTGATGCAGCTGTACCAATCATTTGCCAGTGGGGACTTCCCACACGGACACCTAGTGGGGGATGCAGGTTACGCACTTGAGCCGTGGCTGATGACACCCATCAAAAATGCACGCACACCTGAACAGGAACGCCATAATGAGGCACACGCGCAAACACGTAATGTCATAAAGCGTGTGTTTGGGCTGCTCAAGTCACGGTTCCGGTGTCTGGGCACATCTGGTGGAGCCTTGCAGTACACACCAACTACATGTACCCAAATGATCATGATATGTGCTATGCTACATAATATGATCCTGTGGAAACAGCTGCAGCAGGACCAGTATAGGGCTGGGCCAAACATACCCCCACCATTGCCAAGGCCACCACAGGCAGAGGGTGACTCGGAGGAGGAACAACCTGACCTTGCCCCAGTAGGCAGAAGGAGGCGTGCCCAGTATGCCCTGGCCTTGGCAAAGAGGCAACGCATAGCACATACACTTGGTCAGTAGGAACACTGGGACTGATACCCGCTCTGACTCACTCATATAGTAACAGGGATGCCTAACATGACACAACCTGCTTCCAAACATGTACAGGGAGTGTAGTATGTGCATCCGACAGAGGCAGCCCTGCAGCACCACCTGAGGCATGAATGCCATGTGTCAAGTAATGTAACACCATGTACCATATGCACACCTGAGGACCCTGACTAACATCCACGCTCACCCATCACAAACCACAAAAACACAAACCTACATTCATAGGTACCACAAGGGATAGGAACCAAGATGTAATGCTACCCAATGCCAGAAGTATAAACAGCAAGATGTTTGCAGTGTAAACGCACACAGTATAGAGGATGTAGATATCAGTGCTGTAATAGACAACTGGGTCAAAGCCCACACCAGCACCCTAACACTACCAGGTCACACCTCATACAGGGATGTACATGTGCAAAAACATGGAACAAGCTACAAAACGAGGGTGACTTGCAATAAATGTCATGGATAACCACACCCCCATGTTGGTACCACAACAAGAAGCAACATGGATTAGCCATGGTCAAATACCAATTGCTAAAACTGCCTACTACTAAATAGCTTGCTGCAGACCACTGTCCTAATAGCAGAAACTGCACCAGTCCCATGTTCATAGGTTCATAGGTTCATACTAGGCTATCTGCCCTAGGGCATATATAAGCCTAGCCCAGAGTTTTGTGGCTTCCGCCACCCCTCCAGTTCTAAGGATAATATGCCCATTATTTTGCTGTGCCTCTGTCAAGCAGTGACACTGAGGTTATCCCTGGGGTATACCTGCGATCTCCCATCCATTGGTCATGATTTCTCTCGAACAAAGCCAGCGAGGTGCCCAGCCTCACATGTACCAGGATGATGTACCAGAGTCTCTGGGTGATGAATCTGTCCCTCCAGCACGCCCTATCAATAGCCGTGTTGAGGTTTAAGTCTCCTGCCCTTGTAGATCAGATGGATTTAGAGGTTTTGAGGTGAAGCATGTTCATTAATTCCGGGTTGGACATGGCCTAGTATGTCAGGCACAGGCCACCTCTGAGCAGACGGTAGGCGACTGAATAGAGCTGGGGTTCCTTCAGTCGGGCAGCATAAGACATACATTTGAGACCTTTTATCCTTCTGGTGAGCAATGTTTGGGGCCTGTCCAATTGCTGCAGGTGTCGGGTCAGATACATTCCGAATGGGGCATTGTAATCAATCATTGGTCTGATGAGTAATGAGTACAGGGGAACAATGACCTCCCTTGATCTAGATGTGAATCCCTGCATGATCAGGTGGGCAATGTAGAAGGTCTTCCTAACTACTGTTGCAACGTGAGTGTCAAACGAAAGGTTACTGTCAACCTGGGTGCCCAGATCCCTGATAACCTCTCCTGTGCTTAGAGGAGTAACACCTATATGGGAACTAGGGGTAACCTTGTTCTTTCCGAAGGGTATGACTATGCATTGTTTAGCGTTTAACTTTAGGCCATGGCTCTGGCACCAGTTATCCGTTTCTATGAGACCCGTCTGAAGGATGTCTGTGTCAGATGGGTTTTCAACTATGGTTCCCAGTTAGCAGTCATCTGCAAACTTTGTCAGCCATAATCCTTCTGTGTTTGCTTGTACTTCTGAAAAGTAGATGCCGAACAAAAGTGGGCCCAGGACTGAGCCCTGTGGGACACCACGTGTGACAGGCTTGGAGTGTGACATGGCGCCAGCAACCTTGACCCTGTGGGTTCTGTCACTTACCAGTTTGTAACCCATCTTGTAACGTATGGGTCTACATTTAAGCTGGTGTGTTTGTCAATGATACCTGAGTGGGGTATTGTATCGAAAGCCTTTGCCAGGTCAAGGTAGGCTGTGTGGACTGCCTTGCCCACGTCAATGGCCTTGGTGACCGTTCTGAAAAAGTCAACCAAGTTTAAAAGGCATGATCGCCCTTGACAAAGCCAAACTGGATTGGATCCAAAGTCTGCAAGTCCCCTATGTCTTCATTTATGAGTTTCATTATGATCCTCTCCATAGCTTTGCAGACCAGGCTTGTCAAGCTGATGGGACGGTAGTGTCCAGGGTCAGTGGAGGCACCTCCTTTGTGAAGTGGGACCACCGTTGCCGTACGCCACTCCTTGGGTACGTATCCTGAGGTGAGGCTAAGATTAAACAGCTGCCCTAACTGCGGGTTTAATTCCTCACATTGAGTTCGTGGAGCACACAACCGGGGACACCATCTGGTCCCATGGATGCTGTGTTTCACGCCTTGGATAGAGCAGTTCTCACCTGAGCATTTGAGATGTTTGTGGGGCTACAATCCCCTGGTATAGATATCCCTCCCTTTGGGGGGGAGGGGGGGAGAAATCTGCACTGAACCTGTCAGCCAGTATGTTGCCAATGTCTGTAGGTTCAGTGATTTTTACATCATTATGAACTAATCCTGAGCATATCTGGGAGTCACCTCCCAGGTTTCCAACATAGCTAAAAAAGGCCTCATGATTGTCTTTTGAGTCCTTAGCGAGTTTTCTCTCAAAATGTGCCCTGGATGATTTTATGAGAGATCTCAATTCTTTACTCATAATGAGCAGGGGTGTCTTCCCTTCTACGGATTTTGCTCTATCTTGTAGTAGCTCCTTCCTTCTGATGTAGAGCATGTTTATGGCTGGGGTCCACCAGACTGCACGCATGCCTTTGGTACAAAGAGTCTTTGTTTTGTGTGGGATTGCCTGATCCATGCAGTCCTGGAGGTGCTGGTAGAAGGCATTTGTAAGTGATTCAGCGGCTTGGGTAATGGTTTCCGCTGGCTTGGGGGCCTTGAAAGAGACCACACCAGTCTTTAGAAGTGTAAAGTCGGCCTCTGAGAAGTTCTTCACTGTGGTCTTCTTTATCTGGGGTGGGGGCGGGATGTGGACTTCCAGTGAGATTAGTTTATGATCTGATCTCACCAATGATGGGTATACTTCTGGTGTTGAACATTGTGACCCCATGTTCGTGATGATGTGATCTAGTATGTTGTCTCCTCTTGTGGGGATGGTGACTAGTTGTTCCATGGCATTTGAGGTAATGAACTCTAGGAACCTTTGGCCTAGAGTGTTGGGGCTTGAGTAGTGATCCCAGTCTATATTTGGATAGTTGAAATCACCCAGTATGATGGTGTTTGGAGATACATTTATCCCCTCCAGTGTTTTCAGGAAAGCTGTGTGAGGTTCCTGAGTTTGAGAGGGTGGCCTGTAACCTGCTACAAACTGCCGAGCAGTCTTGCCTACGGTTAATTGCACCTGGATGGTCTCCGATGCATCATGTGTTGCCACCAACCTTGAGGTGAGGGTGTCCGTGATGAATATGGACACCCACCCTCCTTTCTTGGTGTCGTCCGGATTTTGGGGCCGGAACGCATGATATGAGGTAACACCTGATACTGCTGGGGTGCTGTCAGGAGCCTTGAACCAGGTTACAGTCACAGCACAGACATCAATGTTCTCCATACTGAGAAGGGCTTTGAGTGCGTGCATCTTGAGTTTGAGATGTCTGGCATTGAGCAGCATTACCCTTAGTTTATTTCCTTTTTTGTGTTCTAGGGTGGTAGGTTTAGAATCTGAGCATTGCCTAAAAAAGGCACAATGGGGGTGGCAAGAGCCTAAGCCAAATTCCGGAAGCCCAGGGTTGACAGGTGCAAGCCGTCCCCTGCGAATCAGTGTGGCTTGTCCAGCATGTCATCCCAGGCAGACGGACATTGGATCCCCTTTGAATGACACCATAGATTAAGCCAATTATTACAGCTGATCATCTTGTCTCTGTATTGTGGCATAATTCTTGGTGAAGGTAGGATACTGCTCAAGGTCAGGGTCATACCTGCCTGGGCTACATAAGCAGAGAGCTCCTCTATGTCTCTTTTCATGTAGTCCAGGGAGGTACATCTCAGGTCGTTCACACCAGCATGGACAATGACTGAGTCATACTTGTACTTGCAGTTGAGTGACCTGAGTGCTTGCATTATGTGGTGGATTCCAGCGCCCGATAGGCAGCTTACTGTGACCTTCACCTTACTCAATCTGGTGAGCGGACTGCAGTGTGTCTGACTATGGAGTCACCTATGATGAGTGTGTCTGGCATTGTGTTTGGCCTTAAGGGCTGTGAATGTTCGGCACACTGACTCTGTGGTCTATGTATTGCATGTGCTGTGCCCTGTGGAGGCAGTTGTTTGGGTGTCTGCTGTGGTGGCCTCTGCTGGTATGGTAGATCTGTGATCAGAGCCTCCGAGTATGTCTTTGTGTGTTTATGTGTATGATTTGAAGTTGTGATAGTGCTATGTGAGACTGGGTTTGTGGTGTGTGTGTGGTTACCTTCTCCTCCTCTCTGGTCTTGCCAGTCCTATGTTGAGAGAGCTCAGCCTCCAGTTTGGCTATATAGTTGCATCTCTTGCATGTATTTGCATTTTGTGGGAGAAGGAGAGGGTTGTCTGTGTACATGAGTCAATTGTAATATTGCCTCAATATTCCCAGGTTCACCAGCTGAGCAGGAGAGGACACTAGCAACTGATCCCTTGACATGCTAGAAGGAATAGACAAAAAACTGTCTGAAGACAGGAAGATATCAAGCCCCCCAAACCACATTATATTGCTTGACTGACAATACCTACACATACACCATAGTTTCATAGTTTCATAGTTTACTACTAGGCTATCTGCCCTAGTGCATTTATAAGCCTAGCCATAGTGATGTGGCTATTGCCACCCCTTATAGTGGTAATAAGTGTACAGAATAGATTCCGAATATTGTGCCTCTCACTTAGTAGTGACACATTATGACCCCGTACATAATTGAATACCTTGACTGTGCCTCTGTCTAGTAGTGACACAGGGAGGACCCCTGGGGTAAACCTACAATCCCACATCCAGTTGTCCGGACTTCTCTTGAAGAGAGTCAGTGAGGGACTCTGTCTAACATGAACTGGGATACTCTGCTAGAGTGTGAGAAGCCTCTGAGTTATGACTCTGTCCCTCCAGCATGTCCTATACATGTATGTGCTGAGGTTCAAATCTTCAGCTCCCATGGTTCTGGTGGATTTGGATTGCTTGCAGTGGAGCATGTCCACCAAATCCTGATTGGACATGGTCTTGTATGTCAGGCATAGGTCACCTGTAAGTATGTGGTATGCCACTGAATAAAGCTGGATTTCCTTTAGTCTGGAAGCATATGACATGTGTTGTAGACCCCTGATCTCCTTGGTAAGGTACTTTTGGGGTCTCTCCAGCTGTTGCAAGTGCTGGGTGAGGTACATACCAGATGGGGCTTTGTATTCAATCATGGGCCTGATAAGGGAGAAGTATAGTGGTACAATGACCTCCTGTGATCTGGATGGAAAACCCTTCATGATAAGGTGGGCAAGATAGAAAGTCTTTCTAACCACTTTGGCAACATGGGTGTCAAACGAGATGTCACTATCTACATGTGTCCCCAGGTGTCTGATTTGTTTTCTGTGCTCAGTGGGTTGCTGTCTATGTATTGATTTGTGGGTACCTTGTTCCTCCCAAAGGGGATGACTACACATCAGTTGCAGTCAGTTTCAGGCCATGATTCTGGCACCAGCTATCTGTCTTTGTGACGGCATTCTGTAGGATGTGTGTGCCGGCTGATGTATTCACTATGGTGCCTAGGTTGCAGTCATCTGCCAACTTTGTCAGCCACAACCCTGTTTGCTTTCACATCTGAAAAGTAAATGCCAAATAAGAGGGGTCCCAGGACAGATCTTTGTGGGACACCACTTGTGACTGGCTCTGGATCTGACAAGGCACCTGCAATGTCGACTCTATGGGTTCTGTTTCTTAGCCATTTTGCAAACTATCCTGTGACATATGATTCTATATTTCAGCTGTTGAGCTTGTCTATGATGCCTGAGTGGGGTATTGTGTCAAAGGCCTTAGCCAAGTGCAGGTAGGCTGTGTGGACTGCGTAGCCCTCATCAATGGCCCTACTGACAGTATCAAAATAGTCAACTAGGTGCAAAAGGCAGGATCTGCCCTGTACAAAGCTGAACTGGGTGGGATCAAGGGTCTGTAGGTCACCAATGTCTCTGTTTAAGAGCTCCATAATGACTCTTTCCATAGCTTTGCAGACAAGGCTGGTTAAGCTTGTGTGGTGGTAGTTCCCAGGGTCTGTGGAGGCATCCCCTTTGTGGAGTGGGACCACTGTTGCTGTACGCCAGTGTTCAGGTACATATCCTGTAGCAAGGCTAAGGTTAAATAGCATTTGTATATACGGGTTTAGCTCCTTCTGGAGTTCACATAGCACACAACTGGGGATACCATCAGGTCCCATTGATGCTGTGTTCTTGTCTTTGCTGAGTGCGGCTCTCACATGGACATCTGAGATGACAGTGAGGTTACATTCAGTTGTGATAACTATCTTCTTTTGGGGGTGAGGGAGGGGGAAAATTGCACTGAACCTGTCTGCCAGAATGTTGCCAATATCTGTCAGGTCACTGAAATATATGTTGTTGTGTACCAACTCAGAGCATATCTGAGGGTTCCCACCCAGGTTTCTGACATAACTGAAGAAGGCAGTGTGGTTATCTTTATCGTCTTTGGTGTTTATGTCTCAAAGTTGACCTTTGATGTCTTTATGAGAGAATGTAGCTTTTTACTAGTGCTGATCACAGCTGCCTTCCCTTTAGGAGATGTAGCTCTGTCTTGCATTAGTATCCTTCATCTGTTATACAGTTTGTTTATGGCTGGGGTCCACCAGACAGGCCACTTCCCCTTGGTGGAGAGGGTCTTGTTTTTATTTGTCATTGCATGGTCCATGCGATCTCGGAGATGTTTGTAGAACGTGTCTGTGAAGGAGTCACCATTGTGTGTTGTGGTTTCCACTGGCCCAGTGGGCGTAACGGATACCATCTCAGTCCAAAGAAGTGTGAAGTCAGCTTTTGAGGTGTTTGTCACTATACTCTTTGTATTATACTAGCACTGACACAAGTGTAGACAATTTCCCAGAATCCATCAAACAAAACGGACATGCAAAATGTAACACTTCCACAAGAGGGGTAAGCATACTGGATGTCAAGATGAGAAGTGTATCCCTCACTGGTAAGACCAGACCATAGAGTAATCACACTGTAGTTACACATCACGACCCCAGTCCCTGGCCAGACTACCACAGTGAAACACATGTATAAAGCATGGCCTGCACCTCTACAAACCAATGTGGAATCCATGAAAAGCCATGTGCAGGTCCAGAATATGGGACACACTGCAGAACATGTTATACAGGCATACCATGAACACAGCCAAGTGTGCTTGGAGTCTGCAACCACAAACAACAAGACACAATGCCATACATCCAGGCATCTGGCATGCCGGACACCATAAATTACTAAACCATTGAAGAGAATGAGGAAGCTACCACATGATAGATCAAACATGAAAAGTGAAGTAATCAGTGATCACTAGTATGGCAATAAAATGTGTCCACACATACAATCCACCAAGGCCAGGCAAAACAAGTAGAATCTGTGAATCCAGTGGCAATGTGACATCTGTCCCAAGTACACACACAACAACAACTCACCCCAATAAATACAAATGTATGTGATAGACGCAACCAGATAGCCAAACCGGGGCCTGAGCACCCCCAAATCAGTACTGTCAAAACTAGTCAGGAGGACAAGGTAACCACATACACCACAAACCCAGTCCAACATAGACCTACAACGACTGTAAACCAAACACATAAACACAAAAACATTCCCAGAGGCCCTAATTACAAACACACAACACCAACACAAGCCTCCAAAGCAGACACCCAATAAAACAAACCCCAGACATAGCACATGTAACACATAGTACACAAAGCTGGTGTGCCAAACAGTCACAGGACAGAAGGAGAAACAACATGCCTGATACAGTTGTAATAGGTGACTCCATAGTGAGACATGCTGCTGTCCCAGGGATGGCTTGCACCTGTTACCCATGAGCATCTGGATATTGCCTAAGGCTTTTGCAAACTACAGAGATCCTCCCATAGGCAAGGCTGAAAAGAGCAACCCACCACCATAGAAAACAAAACTGGAAAGAAACAGAAGGGTAATGCTGATCAATGCCAGATGTGTAAACCTCAATATGTATGCTCCTGAGGCCCTCCCCAGTATGGAGACCATTGATGTCTGTCCAGTGATACACACCTGCTGCAAGCCTCGTGACAGCACACCAGCACTACCAGGTAATACCACATATCATGTGTTATGGCCACAAAACCTGTAACAAAACATAAAAGGAGGGTGAGTATCCATATTCAGCACAGACAGCCATACGGCCAGTTAACTGACAATGCCTATGTCATTGCAGTCCACCCATGTGCAACTACCTGTATGCAAGACTGCTGTACAGTCTGTAGCATGCTACAGACCACACTCTCACACACAGGAACCCCACCCCACTGTCCTGAAGACAGTGGACAGTATGAATGTACCACCAAATACAAAACAAGGTACACACAAATTACCATATAGGTGGTAAACCATAATGTGTGGAAGGAGTAATCAGGGACCTAGTGACACAAGTGGACAGTCACCTGTTATGTGACAGCCACATCGCCAATTTGTCTAGGAAGACAGTCTATATTGGACACTGTATCATGAAAGGATTCACATCTACATCAACAAAGGTCATTGTGCCCCTATACTGTTCCCCTATCAGACCATATTGTAATACAATGCCTCATTTGGGATGTACATTACCTGGCACCTGCAGCAGTTAGAAAGACCTCAAAGGTACCTCAGCAAGTGTCAGAAAGGGTCTCAACTATATCTCATATGCTGCCTGGCTGTAGACACCACAGCCGAATGCAGTCACATACTGCCAACACAGAGGCATTGTATGTCTGTTGTACAAGTCCATGTCCAACACAGAAGTAATGGACATGCTCCACCCCAGAAAACTCAAAGCCATCGGAGCTGTGTGAGCCAGAGATGTCACCCTTAACACATAATCAAATAGGATGTGCTGGAGGGACAGATACCTAACCCTGAGTCTCTCCACACCCTAGAACAGAATACCACTACATGTTAGGCAGAGCCCCTCACTGACACTCTTCAACAGGAAGTTAGCAAAATGGATGGATAATTGTAGATGTACACTGGGGGTCTTTACTGTGTCATGTCCAGACAGAGGCACAGCTAAGTAAATCAGAAGTGGCCATAATATTCACATAGCAAGGGGTGGCAAAAGCCCCACGCACTGTGGCTAGGCTTACAAATGCCCCAGGGTGGATAGCCTAGTATGAACCTATGAACCTATTATGATACAAATTGTACAGGACACTAAGGATAACTCCAAGGCTGCTGCAACTGATGGTAGTAAGCGTGTTGTGAACTCCTGGATATGCTCTGGATCACACAAATATTACAAACAACATACCAAACACACACATGTATTGCCAACATACATCCTGACAGGTGCAGTGCAACCCCCCCCTCATAATGCCAAATATCTTTCCCAGCAGACTGCTGCCTCCCTGACATTATGTCAGCCTTACCACAGGATATGTACCCAAAGAGCAGTGTACAACAACAGTGGGTGTTCTCAAGAAAGGTGTCGCCTGAATGGATACTAAAAACAACCACCACAGAATCCTGAGAAGCTTGGTCTGCACAGCTATGGAAAGGATCAGCATGTACCGCAGACATAATGATATTGGGGATCTATTGACACCTGACCCTACCCAGTGTGGGTTTATGAAGTGCAGACCCCGCCCCTAAACATGTGTGACTCAGTTGAAACAGTGATTGAGGTCACTGATGAGGGCAATGTGGTCCACACAGTGTAGCTGGACCTTGCAAAGCCTTCCATACAATACCCTACGTGTTCAATATAGATATGCTCACCAGCTTATATATACACCCCAATGTCACTAGAGGGGTTGCAAACCAGACCAACGACAGAACTGACATGGTCAGACATGCTGCAGCCATGTCAGACTACAAACCACATGTAACAGGTATCCCACAAAGCTTGGTCCTGGGACCTTTCCCGTCTGGTATATATGCCCCATAGGTACAGGCGAACATATAAGGACTGTGCCTGAACATGTTTGCAGAGGACTACGAACCGCCTAACATATCTGACACTCCAGCTGACACAAGCATCCCACAAAAGGGCCACTTAGAAACAGACAACCGGTGCCATAGCCATGTCAGCATGTGAAATGGAGAAAACTGTATAGTCAACCTCTGTGGATATACAGTAAGTGACCACCAATTACCACATAGGTGCTAACCCATTACATACTTCACATGTAATGACGGACCTGGGTACACAAGGGGATAGATATCCTGCATAGGACAAACATGTGGCTGTAGTGTTAACAGAAACAATCCATATACCAACCTAATCATGAAGGTTATGACATCTAGATTTTCTCTATGAAGTTATTAAAAAAATTTCTCTATGAAGTTATTAAAAAGCAATCTTAGACAAGTGATAATGTTTAAGCGTTTTTTAGGTAGACATATTATAAAATTACTGTTTGTAATGATGCGAACTTGGATGCGTGGATGTTTCACCATCATCTTATTAAATGTATCATTTTACTTTAAGAATTTTAATTGAGCATACAATTTTCAATTGTATTGGTTATTTAAGGGCTGTGCCTTCTAACTAATTTTGTACAGTCTGATGAAGCCCTCCATGGGTGAAAGCGCTTACTGATCCTTAAATAAAGAACGTTCCTGTTTATTACAAGTGGAGCTATTGTTCTTTTTGGAAGAGTTGATCATTTCTATACCCGACGTATAAAGCCGTTGTGTTCCTGCGACTTTGCTAAAGGTTTAATCATTGTCTATATACTTTAGCAGGAATACTTATTCTCCGGGCTGGGACATTGAAGCCGTTTGACATGTAATGTGTTGCCTGATTAAACAGAGTGCAACTCCACACACTGCCATGCTGGCCACCCAGACGCAAGCTGTGCCTGATGTAGAAACCCATGTCCAAGCTGGAATCAATGAACATGCTGCACCTTGTACAATCTGAATGTCAGTGAGCTATGCACGAGGGACCTGAACCCCAGCACTGACATACATAGGACAAGCTGTGCTGCATTATCCATAGCACAGAAGCCACCCCCACGCATGAGTAAACTACCGGTACAGGTTATCCATAGAGTCACTCATTGATTCTCCTCAACAGGAATCTTAATGAGTGGATGGGAGATGGTAGGATCACCCTGGGTATCAATGTTATGTCACAGGTAGACAGAGGCACAGTATACTAAACAAGACATATGTCATGGCAAACTGCACTTACAATGTGTCGAAGGACAAACACACTCTCTGACTAGCATTGGAAATGGCCTAGGGCACATTGGTAGTGTTTGCCAATGTACATCTATGTTGTGGAATACACTACTGATGTTGGATGAGGCTGTTGTAAGTAGTTCATATCCGAACATAATGCAACATGGTCAGATAGGTTGATAGGTTTATACTAGGCTATCTGCCCTAAGGCAGTTATAAGCCCAGCCCAGAGTTTTGTGGCATATGTCACCCCTTATATGGAAACAATACTGTGCCCATTAGTTTGTCGTGCCTCTGTCCAGCAGTGACACAGAGACGGTCCCCGGGGTATACCTATGATCTCCCATCCACAGGTAAAGATTCCCCTTGAACAGAGCCAGTGAGGTGCTCTGCCTCACATGGACTGGGATTGTATTCCACAGCATAGAGAGTCTCTGAGTGATAAATCTATCCCTCCAATATGTCCTACTTATGTCCCTGCTAAGGTTTAAGTCACTTGCCCTAGTGGTTCTGGTGGCTTTGGCGATTTTGAGGTGGAGCATGTCCATTACTTCCTGGTTGGACATGGCCTTGCATGTCAGGCACATGTCACCTCTGAGCAGACGGTATGTGACTGAATAGAGCTGAGTGTCTTCAATCTGGCAGCATATGACAGATGTTGGAGACCCTTTATCCTTTTGGTGGGGGACTTTTGGGGTCTCTCCAATTGCTGCAGATGTCAGGTGAGATACATCCAGAATGGGGCATTGTACTCGATCATTGGTCTGATAAGTGAAGAGTACAGGGGAACAATGACCCCACTAGATCTGGATGTGAATCCCTTCCTGATCAGGTGGGCAATGTAGAAGATCTTTCTAGCCACGTTAGCAATGTGAGTGTCAGGAGAAAGGCCACTGTCAACCTGGGTCCCCAGGTCCATGATAACCTCCTCTGTGCTTACAGGATTGCCACCTATATGGTAGCTTGGGGTTACCTTGCTTTTCCCACAGGGTATGACTATACATGTTTTGGCATTTAACGTCAGGCCATGGCTCTGGCACCAGCTATCAGTGTCAGTGAGTCCCTTCTGAAGGATATCCGTGTCTGATGCACTGTCCACTATGGCGCCCAGTTTGCAGTCATTTGCAAACCTTGTCAGCCAAAGTCCTCCCATGTTGGCCTGTACCTCTGAGAAGTAGATGACGAACAATAGGGGGCCAAGGACTGAGCCCTGTGGGACACCACTTGTGACCAGCTTGGAGTCTGACATAGCGCAAGCAACTTTAACCCTGTGGGTCCTGTCCTTAAGCCAGTTTGCAACCCATCTTGTGACATATGGGTTTACATTTAGGTTGGTAGGTTCTTCTACAATACCCGAGTGGGGTATTGTGTTGAAAGCCTTTGCAAGGTCAAGGTAGGCTGTATGGACTTCCCTTCCCTCAGCAATGGCCTTAGTGACTGTTTTGAAGAAGTCGACCAAGTTCAAAAGGCATGATCTGCCCTTGACCAAGCCAAACTGGGACGGGTCCAATGTCTGCATGTCCCCTATATCTTTGTTTATGAGCTCCATTATGATCATCTCCATAGCTTTGCAGACTAGACGTGTTAAGCTTATGGGGCGGTAATTACCAGGGTCCGTAGAGGCACCGCCTTTGTGCAGATGTGCACAACTGGACCCTAACCAGGCTGTTGTGCACACTATGGAAATGTAAAGCAGTGATAGGACTAAAGCCCAGGATACTGTCCACCACAGTGAAAGTACTGAACCACTACACTATACAGTACTACAGTGTTAGGTCAGTATGAACGGATGTTGACAATTGTGTGCAAAGTATCCCATGCAAAACTTGCAGGCACAGTATAATCCATGTTGTGTTCACACAAAAAGCATTTGGACAGTAACTACACAACATGGCACAGAACACACAACCATAAACTGGAGATATTTGTTGAAGGTCACACTCATCCACAAATGTGATGGGCTGCAGAGTTCAACATATGGAAAGCTCACACTGGGCATGCTCACACACTTAGATAAATGAGACATCTTTCACACAACATGCCATGGGAAGGCTGAACTGGGCATGCTCACACACTTAGTCCAAATGTTCCTCTTAGCAACTGTGAAAACACACCAGAGGATGCTCATTCCCCTTACTAGACACTGATTATGTCAGCACCCTATAAGTATATCAGGAGAAAAGGCAACTCCCAGTAATCTGAATAGCGCACTCCGCTAATGTGTTCGTCTCTCGTGTCATAACATAGTTAGGTAGGGGTTTGAATCCAGCAAGTGGCAAGTGTGTATGAAGGGGGGTAAGTGTGTGTGTAAGTGTGTATGAAAGGAACATCCCTTTTGGCAACTGTGAAACACACCACAGGATGCCCATTCCCCTTTCTAAACACCGATGATGTCAGCACCCTATAAGTATATCAGGGGAAAAGAAATCCCCCAGTAATGTGAATAGCGCGCTCTGCTAATGCGTCCATCTCTAGTGTCATAACATAGTTAGGTAGGGGTTTGAATCCAGCAAGTGGCAAGTGTGTGTGAAGGGGGGTAAGTGTGTGTGTATGAAAGGAACATCCCTTTTGGCAACTGTGAAAACACACCACAGGATGCTCATTCCCCTTTCTAAACACTGATGATGTCAGCACCCTATAAGTATATCAGGAGAAAAGAAATCTCCCAGTAATGCGAATAGCGCGCTCTGCTAATGCGTCCATCTCTATTATGTCATAACATGATTAGGTAGGGGTTTGAATCCAGCAAGTGATGAGTGTGTGTGAAGGGGGGTAAGTGTTTATGAAAGTAACATCCCTTTTGGCAAATGTGAAAACACACCACAGGATGCTCATTCCCCTTTCTAAACACTGATGATGTCAGCACCCTATAAGTATATCAGGGGAAAAGAAGTTTTCCAGTAATGCGAATAGCGCACTCTGCTAATGCGTCTGTCTCTAGTGTCATAACATAGTTAGGTAGGGGTTTGAATCCAGCAAGTGGCGAGTGTGTGTGAAGGGGGGTAAGTGTGTATGAAAGTAACATCCCTTTTGGAAAATGTGAAAACACACCACAGGATGCTCATTCCCCTTTCTAAACACTGATGATGTCAGCACCCTATAAGTATATCAGGGGAAAAGAAATCTCCCAGTAATGCGAATAGCGCGCTCTGCTAATGCATCTGTCTCTAGTGTCATAACATAGTTAGGTAGGGGTTTGAATCCAGCAAGTGTGTGTGAAGGGGGTAAGTGTGTATGAAAGAAATATCCCTTTTGGCAACTGGGAAAACACACTACAGGATGCACATACCCCTTTCTAAACGATATCACAATTATTTATGGCTTTTGATTACAGACATGTCACGTGTGTTTTGCCCACACAGAATGCCCATGTGTGCAGGTTGTCTCTCACAATAATGCATGACATTGATTAAACCAGTTATGGCAATGCACACATGATGTATGTATGTGCCAAATACACATATGTACCTGTGACCTTCAATAGTTACCATGTGTGATGCCTGCCACATGTGAATACATGGTATTTGCACAGGGTAACATTATGACTGTGGTCTTCTGTGCAGGGGCTGCATGTGGGATGTGTATATACAGTGTGAGATGTAGATGCTATCAGCCTAGTAGTGAGGGATACACACCTGGTCTGGGGCATATAGTCTACATGTTGTTGATGAACAGGTGCTGCATGTTTTCACCTGTTGTGGGAGTGGTAAGACGTTGTTCCATAGCAATGCAGTGACCGCATGCTAAGAACCGTTCAGCTAGGGTGTTGTAGCTACAGTAATTCATTAGCATTCAGTAATATGTCAGCATCCCTGGTGAGGGTCTGATGCCAACCAAGGTTAAGGTGCTACCAGTCTGTGTCACTTGCTCAGTGATCCCTTCCATGTTCCCTATCATGATTCCCAGTGAGGGACATCACACATCAGCTGTGGTGGCATGGACAATGACTGAGTCATATGTGTCCATGCATCTGACTGACCTGTATGCTTGTGTTATGTGGTGGACCATAGTGCCCCATGAGCATATCACTGCGACCTCCACCTTGTCCAGCCTGGTGAGCATGTCCTCACTGTATTGGACAATAAAAGTACCTAACACAACTGCAGCAGTAGTGTTGTATAGCTGTACAGACTGTGCTTGTTTGGCACACAGGATTTGTGCGCTATGTGTTATGTGTGCTGTGTGCAGGCCTAACGTATGCCTGTGTGCCAGCTGCAGAGGTGTCTGCCAGTCATGCAGGATGCTATCCTTAGGCTCCACGAATGGCCCGGTGTGCTTCCATGCTTGTATTGCTGTCAGTGTAGGTCCACATCAGACTGGCATTGCAGTCACTGTAGTATTTCATGCCACCTGACAGGTTATGCCAGTACTGGGTACAGAGGGCTTAGTCCACAGTTTGGCCATGTATTTCCATCTCATACATGTGTTGTACATCCATGGGTAGGGGATAGGGTTGACTGTGTACATGTGGCAGCTGTGACATAACTACATGACTCACATATTCCACAACTGTACCATAGAGGTGACTGACAACTGACCTTTGCACATGCTACCATAGTATTGAGATTGCATTGGTGATTAACAGCACATAGGGCCAATGGTGAACAAGATACATAGGTCCATAGGTTCATACAAGGATATCTGCCCAGGGCATTTATACACCTAGCCAGAATGTGTGTGGCTTTCACCATGCATTGTAAATCTATCTTGCTATGCCCTTTTCCAAGGTTAGTATACTGTGCCTCTGTCTAACAGTGACACATAAGTGATACCCAGGGTAAACCTACAATGTCACATCCAGTCATTAATATCACTCTTGAATATAGTCACTGAGTGACTCTGCCTAACCTCTATTGGGATAATATTCCAGAATGAAGGGAGCCTCTGAGTAATGAATGTGCCCCTCCAGCATGTCCTATGTATATCACTCCTGAGGTTCAAGTCTTTCCAGCGTGTATCCTGATGGGATCTGGATATTCTGAGGTGCAGCATGGCCATTAAGTCAGGGTTTGACATGGCTTTATATGTCAGGCACAGATTGCCTATGAAGAGGCAGTATGCCACTGAGTAGAGCTGCTGTTTCTTTAACCAGTCAGTATGTGGCATCTGTTTGAGCCCTTTGATCCTCTTGTTGATGTAAGTATGTGGTCTTTCCAGTTGCTGCAGGTGTCTGGTAAGGTGCATGCCGACAGGGTCATTGTAGTCAATTATGGGCATGATAAGGGATGAGTAAAGAGGCACAATGTCCTCCCCTGATCTACATGTGAATCCCATCATGATGATGTGGCTCATATAAAATGTTTTCCTAACCACTTTGTCCATGTTGTTGTCAAATGGTAGAATGCTATCAACCTGTGCACCCCAAGGTCCATAATTCCTTCGTCTGCACTTAATGGATTAACACATATGTGGTACTTTGTGGTCACTTTGTGTTTGACAAAGGGGATGACTATACACTTTTTGGCATTCACCTTGAGGCCATGGCTGTGGCACAAGTCGTGTGTTTGCAAGAGGCCCTTTTGGAGGATGTGTGTGTTAGCTGGAGAGTTGATTATGGCGTCCGGTTTGCAGTCATCTGCGACTTGCTCAGCCACAGTACTTCCATGTTGGCCTGTACCTCTGATAAATATATGATGAACATGACAGCTCCCAGGGCTGAGCCTTGTGGGACACCACTTGTAACTGGTTTGAGGCTGACATGGCTCCAGCAATTCTAACCATGTGTGTTCTGCCCTTGAGCCACTGTGCAATATCCATAGTGACATAGGGGTTAATATGTACACTGGTGAGCTTCCCTAGAATGCACAAGTGGGGTATTGTATCAAAGGCTTATGCAAGGTCCAGGTAGGCTGTGTAGACCACCTTCCCCTTGACAGTGGCCTTGGTGACTGTTTCAAAGAAATCAAACAGGTTTGAGAGGCAGGATCTGCCATTAACAAAGCCAAACTGTGTATGGTGACATGTCTGTAGGTCCCCAATATCTATATATGTGAGGTTCATGATGATCCTTGCCATAGCTTTGCAGACCAAGCTATTCAGACATATGGGGCAAATAGTGTCCAGGATCCGTTAAGGCACCACCTGAATGTAGAGGGACCACTGTTGCTGTACGCCACTCTTTGGCCACATATCGTGTAGTAAGGCTGAGATTGAACAGTAGTGTTATGTCTGGGTGTAGCTCTTCTTGTGGTTCATGTAGGACACAGCCTGGGACACTGTCTGGTCCCATTGATGCAGTGTTTATTGCTTTGGAGAGGGCAGCTCTTACCTGAGCATCTGGGATGTCAGGGGGGGGCAGCACTCTGCTGGGAGACATATTTGCCCTTTTGGTGTGGTGGGGGGAGAAGGTAGCAGTGAACCTGTCCATTAGGATGATGGCAATGTCTGTGTGTTTGATATTTCGTGTGACATCTTGGACTACCTCTGAGCAT
This sequence comes from Protopterus annectens, assembly GCF_019279795.1. Lineage (NCBI taxonomy): Eukaryota > Metazoa > Chordata > Ceratodontiformes > Protopteridae > Protopterus > Protopterus annectens. The sequence continues at coordinate 294,183,036 of NC_056732.1, read as the reverse complement.
ATCTGGGTATTACCACCCAGGTTCTTAACATAACTACAGAAAGCCTTGTGATTATCCTCAGTGTCTTGTGGAATCTTCTCTCAAAGATGGCCTTAGACAATCTTATGAGTGCCTGTAGTTGTCTTCTAATACTCATCAGTGATGCCTTCACATTTTGGGAGTTTCTTGTATCATGTAGTGGCTTCATCCTTCTATTGTATAGTTTGTTTATGGCTGGTGTCCAGCACACAGGACGTCTGCCTTTGGAGGATTGGTTCTTGCTTTCATATGTGATTGCATGATCCATGCATTCCTGAATGTGTCCATAGAATGCCTTTATACAGGTATCTGCAGTCTGGTCCATATATTCAACAGGCCTGGGAGCTTTGAAGGTTTCCACATCATTTATGAGGGGTGTGAACATGCTTGACATGAGCTGTTGACTGACGTCCCGCCCTCCAGACTGAGCAAGGTGAGGGTCACATTTAGCTACCTGTCGGGTGATAGAATGTGCCACATAACACAGTCACACAGGTCACTCCACAGCAAGTACAAGTATGAGGCAGTCATTGTCCATGGTGTTGTGAACAACCTGAGACGTACCTCCCTGGACCACATGGAAAGAGACACAGAGGAGCTCTTACAGCACCCTCTCAAACTCAGGACTCCCACACAGCCTTCATGCTCACACAGGAGAGTATAGATATCTCTGCAAACACCATCATACTGGGTGACGTCATCTACCCAAACATAGACTGTGAACATTACTCAAGCCACAATACCCAAGCTCTAGGGTTCCCATAGTTCAGACACTCTTTAGCTATGGAACAGGTAATCAACTTTCCCACAAGAGGGGCAGATATACTAGACCTGATCATCACAAACATGGGTACAAAATGCTCACCACTTGAAGTATATCCCTCATTGTTGCAATCGAACCATATACTAATCACACTGGAGTACTGGATCCCACACATATGCAAACCTCAAACACATTGATGTGTGTGTGGGAAATACCCCTATTAGCAACTGTGACAATACACTACAGGATGCAGATTCCCTTTTGAAACACTGATGATGTCAGGACTCTATAACTATATTACCTGAATTAAAGGTCTCCAGTAATTTGTATAGCACGCTCTGCTAATGCGTCTTTCTCCGGTGCCATAACATGGTTAGGTAGGGTTTTGAATCCTGCAAAGGGAATGTATGTGTGTTAGTATGAGTGGGGTTTGTGTGTGTGCATAATGCTGTGAGGGAAAAGTGCCTTTTGCCAACTGGGAGAACACACTACAGGGTGCACATCCCTCTTCCTAAATACAGATGATATCAGCACCCTCTAAGTACAGCATTAGAAAGGATTTTTCCCACTAATGCAGATGGCACACTCTGCTAATGTGTCTGCCTCTAGTGTCATAACACAGTTAGGTAGGGATTTGAATCTTGCAAATGGAAAGTATGTGTTTTACTGTGGGTGGGGTTAGTGTGTGTGTGCACAATGGTGGGGGTGGGATGTGGCTTTTGCCAAATGGGGCTATGCACTGCAGGGTGCACATTTCCCTTAACAAACAGTGATGTTGACAGCACTCTATACAAACAAAACAACAAAAGAGAAGGTGTTGGTACCAATAACACATGTAAGGTAACACTTCTTCAAGTAATGTCCACAAAACGAAGAAGGATAAACGAACAATCCTTTTACTCTATACAAACAACATGACAACAGACAACTGCCAGTACTCAGTATAGTGCTACATGCTACTGTAACATGCACATGTACCAGAATATACCTAGATAGTGTTTTGAAGCCTGAATGTGGCAAGTGTGTGGATGTGGGATGTTATACCTGTTACCATTCTTGTCGGCCCCAACACTTGGACCAGACAACAGAGGAGGGGGAGTATCAATATTCATCGCAGATTCCCATACCTCCACATTGGTGGCAAAGTACCACATAGGTGTTAAGCCATTGAGTACAGAAGACGTAATTGGGGACCTGGGGAACAAACTTGATAGCATAGCAATCTGTCATTTGTCAACCACATGGCCAACGTGGATTGAAAGACATGTTATATAGCCCAGCTAATCATTAAGGGATTCACATGTACGACAGGGGAGGTCATTGTGCCTCTTTACTCATCCATCATCAGGCCTATAATTGAGTACAATGCACCTTTTGGGATGTACCTAACCAGACACCTACAGCAACTGGTAAAGCCCAACAGTACCTCATCAAGAGGATCAAAGGGCTCAAACAGATGCCATATGCTGCCCAGTTAAAGGAAATCCAGCTGGACTCAGTGGCATACTGCCTGTTCAGAGGCAATTTGTGCCTGCCATATACAGCCATGTCCAACCCAGAAGTAATGAACATGCTGCACCTTAGGGAATCAAAGTCCCATACAGCCACACGCTCAGGAGACCTGAACCTCAGCACTGACATAAATAGGACATGCTGGAGGGGCATATTCCTAACCCAGAGGCTCCCTTCACTCTGTAATGAACTCACACTACAGGTTAGGCAGAGTCCCTCGTTGACTCTCTTCCATAGGAATCTGGATGAGTGGATGGAGATCATAGTTGTACCCCGGGTATCACTTCTATGTCACTGTTGGACAGAGGCACAGTATACTAACCTCAGAAAAGGGCATAACAGCATACATTTTAATTGGGTGGTGAAAGACAAACACATTCTACTAGGCTTATCAATGCCCTAGGGCAAATAGCCTAGTATGAACCTATGAATCTATGTGTACTGCTATAGTACTTCTGCCATATGTTGCATGTGTGTGTGTTGTGGGGGATGCACAGGTAATGGCCAGATATTTCTGCACAGGCAACACATCAGAAACACTCTGGGTGTTCATCCCTACATACTGTATGTGTGTTGCCATCCAACCCTGTGATGTGGACACACATTACTCAGCCTGGATATACATATCCCAACAACTCCACAAGCACAGTACACTACCTTGCTATGTATGCATGTAATTACACAGTTATTCACCACTTAGGACTGTGATGCTATCCATGCAGCCCACTGGGCCAGTAGAAGCCACAACACACACTGCTGGCCCCTTTGCAAAAGCTTACCGCAAACATCCCACATAGTGCATGTACTGTGCACACACACATATCTAACCCAGACCGTATGCACACCACTTATTTATCCTGTCCAGTGGACTACAGATACAGGCACATTGTATAACAATAGCAGGAGGCTACTGCAGCACAGGGCAGATTCACATGAAGGCAAGGCATCTGTGGTCAGCAGTGTTAAGATGCTTCACATTCACCAAATGCACAGATATTGGCAACATTGTTGCAGACAGTTTAGGTGCAGGTACCCCCCCATTCTCCTACACAAGTGGAATTAGTTATCACAGATGACTGTAAACTCCCTATCCTCTCACATGTCCAGGTGAGGGCCACCCTTAACATTGCAGAACACATAGCATCACTGTTACAAAATGGTATCCCTGGATGTGTGCTACGTTCACCCCTGGAGGACATAGCACCACATTACAGACTGATATTAATCCCTGGCCATACTACAGGATATGTACCTGAACAGTGCCATACATACACAGTGGTCCCACACCAATGAGGAGGAACCTCTACTGACCCTGGGAACTACTGCATCATATGCACAACTGGCCTTGTGTTCTAAGCTATGGAAGTTTTAAGTATGGGCAACATGTACAGCAATATTACATATGTATATATTTCAGGACTATGTACACACAACCTATCTCATGGACATACCTATAGATAGTGAACTATGATACATTTGGAGGTGTCACAGTAGACACAGTGTCAACCTGCTACTTTGCATTACCTGTGTTTGTGGCAGCTGTTGCTGTGTCAGTGGTGCTGCTTGCTGCTTGCTGTTTGCTGCTGCTGGTTTTGCTGCTGGATGTCTTTATATTTTTTTTATTTCTCTCTCTGTCTCTCTTTCTCTTTCTCTGTAGGTTTTGTGCAATGAATGTATTGCATGTGTGGAGTGTGGGTACTGGATGCTTTTGTAGGTATCTGCATAGGTCCATGTGATGGCCTCTGCACCAGTTGTAAGGCAGCATTTGCTAATTGCATGCAGCCAGTTGTGTACTGATTGCATGTCTCACTGTGATTTCAGGACAGTGCTATAAAAGGGTATGTGAGATAGGCGTTGCCCTTTCAGATTGTAAGGGCGTGGACCATGCTGGTATGCTGTTGACAGTGTTCTGTGAGTGTGAAGGTTAGTACGTCTCTCATGCTTCATGCTGTATTGTAAATTCAGGTTGCTGCATTTCTCTCGCCTGTTCCCTGTAGTGAGTGTGTATGCATACTGACACCTACGACTATATTTCATATGTATTGCTATATATATATATATATATATATATATATATATATATATATATATATATATATATATATATGTGTGTGTACATATACATACTTTCATATATGTACATTAGCTGACATTATTGGGTACAAGCTAACAATTTGCAGGGCTGTTTCTGTTAACACTACACTAGTATGGGAATCCAGTAATTGGGATAGTAAAGGTCTGCCTGACATGCTTTGGGTAGTACACATACTATATTGCCTTTATCTTCATTCCTACTATTACATGTTCCACTTATTTAGCACTATATTCATGTATGAGAGTCATGGCTTACTGGTAGGTCATACAGACTAGTGTTACAATGGTCTTGTGGTAGGGCCTACTAGTATGCTTATATTTTGCTTTCAAATTGAGTATAGGGCCAATCAGTCAAAGTGCTGGAGGCACCTTTAAGCAGTTAAAGGGGTTAGTAGGTCTCACAGGAGTCAGGCTGTGTTACAGATTCTGGTTGCTGCATTTATCTTCCCTGTTTCCTGTAGTGAGTGTGTATGGACACTGACACCTACCACTATATTTCATATGTATTAATATATATATATATATATATATGTATACATATATATATATATATATATATATATATATATGTATGTATGTGTACATATACATACTTTCATATATGTACATTACCTTACATTATTATGTACAAGCTAACAATTAGCAGGGCTGTTACTGTTAACACTAAACTAGTATGGGAATCCAGTCATTCGGGCATTACAAATCTACCTGACATGCTTTGGGTAGAACACATCCTATATTACCTTTATATTGATTCCTACTATTACATGTTATATTTATTTTAGCACTATGTTCTTATATGAGAGTCATGGCTTAGTGGTAGGTCATACAGACTACTGTTACCAAGGTCCTGGGTTTGAGACTGACAGTAGGAATTTTTTTTCTTTCACACTGAGTATAGGACCTGTCAATCAAAGTGCTGAAGGCACCTTTACGTAGTTAAAAGGGTTATTAAGTCTCACAGGAGTCAGGCTGTGTTGTAGATTGTGGTTGCTGCATTTATTTTCAGTTTCCTGTAGTGAGTGTGTGTGAATACTGACACCTACCACTATATTTCACATGTATTAATATATTTATATATATATATATATATATATATATATATATATATATATATATATATATATATATATATATATGTGTGTGTGTGTGTGTGTGTGTACATTTAATACTTTCATATATGAACATTACCTTACATTATTATGTACAAGCTAACAATTAGCAGGGCTGTTTCCGTGAACACTAAACTAGTTTGGGAATCCAGTAATTCAGGCATTAAAATCTACCTGACATGCTTTGGGTAGTACACATCCTATATTGCTTTTAAACTGATTCCTACTATTACATGTTATATTTATTTTAGCACTATGTTCTTGTATGAGAGTCATGGCTTAGTGGTAGGTCATACAGACTAGTGTTACCAAGGTCCTTGGTTCAAGGCTGACAGTGGGAATTTATTTTTCTTTCGAAATGAGTACAGGACCTGTCAATCAAAAGTGCCAAAGGCACTTTTAAGCATTTAAAACCAGGTCTGCTCTTGTTTGCGCGGAGCTCACGCATGCGCACTGGCAGTGAGCTCCGCGCACACAAGCGCACACCCGCGCTATTTTCTTTGAAAGAAAAGTAAAAGGGGTGACAGGAAAGTGGTGAAAAAGGGGTCACAAAGAGGGTAAAACAGTAGGGAAGCAAGCTTGGTATTTGCAGGAAGGATGTAGGTGAGGCCCATAGCTGCCCATGTCTTTCTCAGCAACAGCTGTGCATTTGTATGCAATTTGGTGTGACATTTGGAACCTTCTACCTCTGAGAGAGGTGTCAGGACAACATTAATACCTGTTGTACAGCCAATTGTATTTAACAGTTTCAATGTCCAGCAGACATGTGTGCAACATGGACAGCTATGTATGGGGCGTAATTTTTTTGTGGGTACAGAGTGCCCTTTTTTTTTTTTTATCAGGTGAGAGTGGTATGTCAGGTGAGGTAGTCGGTATAGCTGGGGAGGTAGGTTGGGTAGGTTAACAGACAAGACAGACAAGATGCATACAGGGGCGATGTATGACACATGTGGGGGGGTTACACAATTGACGGGGACGGAGGTTGGGATATCCAAGACACATGAGCCCACAGATGGCAACAGTGGAACTGATATCCCCACCCATAGGCAGTTGCCACTGTTCCTTCACAGCCCAGGACGGGGCTGTGCTGGGGGCTGTGCAGGTGGGACAACGGGCAAGCCCGTAAGCTCTGCCACCCGGGCCTCAAGCTGGTGTAGGGGCCCAAGAACAGAGTCTTGGCTCTCCTTTCGCACCACAGACCGGACACCTTGGAGGGTGAGTGGGCGTGCTCCTCCGGCCACGCTTGCAGAGGGGGGACGGGCCCCATCCCCTGCAGCGCTTCCACCCGAAGGTGGCACAGGGCCACCGGAGGAGGCTCCAGCCTGGGCACTAGTGCCAGGTGCAGTCGCCAGCTGAGGTGGGAGAGGTGGGTCCACTGGGACCTGCCTTCCCAAGCGTTCTAGGTTTGTGAGTATGTTATGTTAGTTTGGGTTAGTGGCATATTATTCCATTCAAATTAGTTGTAACAGCATGCATTGGTATTCCCATTAAACAAACACCCAGATATTAACACCATTGAACAACGGGCATAGCAATATCACATGCATTATTTGAACGGAAATACACAATCGAACAACATGCAGGGTTGATTAATGGCAACAGGCCATCAGGTTTGCAGGTTTGCAGGTATGACCAGGGCACATGCAACAACAGACATGCATATATTTTTGAAACAGGACAAATGTCCATGGTTAATGAAATGTTCACATACCAATATTAAGTGGGTTTTTTAATTTGCAATTATAGGGTGGGGTGGAGAAAGAAAATGATGACACATTCATAAATTATACATTGATATACATTTGTAATAGAAACACAATTAACTTGTGGGTGATACTTTCCAAATGATTTTTACTTGACTGTCATGCTAGACCTGTTACAGATACATCACTATCCTAGTTATTTTGAATTTGATCAGATACATCATCCTGCTACACTTTGATGACAGGGCAGGGGACAACTATGGATGATTACTATGTCAGACAATCATTCATTCTATCTGCAAATTGCTGACTGTGATCACCATATACAGATTTTGGCCTGAACATTCCAGAGTCAGACACACTGAAATCAGTTTGGGATGTTAAGTTTTAATTCCCACATGCATTTAGTTCTGTAGAACCACACTGAAGCTTATGTATTCAGGTGTTATTACTACGTTATTCATTGATACATGACCCTTTCTATCACTCTCACACATCCTGCAATTTCACAGTTCAGGTTGGTACTTCTAGGCTTTGTTCACATATTAGACCTGTGGGGATTCCAACACTTTCCAGCAGCCTCACTTCTGTCATGATTCAGCATTTCAACAGGGGATATATCTCACGTGTGATTACCTCAGATTCTGAAGCTGTACTCTTGAGACTACTGCAGGTTATACTACATTTAATTAATGGTGGGACATCTGTATTACAGCACTATTTATTTCTATCACTTATATTTCCAGTTTCACTTGCATACTGATGAACTTGTTGCAGCCATACCTGCAGACTTTTACTTGCTGCTTGCACATTCTATTACTTTTAAGCAATACACTGCAGTGTTCTGCTACATGCTACACTATAATATTTATTTACAAGTACTAGGTGGGGTTACTAACCTGCATGGTGGTGCAGCCGCACCAGCCTGCGGTTATGTGTCTGTCGATTCGTAGAGCGGACACCTGCAGCTGTAATACAAAACAAGTAATATTGGGATACACATCTCCATGGTATCAGGTAGTTGAATTCCTTACATACATAAGTAAAATGTAACTTACTCAGTAGTGGGGCGTTGGGCATATCCCGGGCCTCCTGGATCCATTGGGTCAACTGGTCTTGCTTACGTCGCTTCAGGTCCGCATGGTGGTGACGGACCTGCTCACCAGTGCGTGGAATCCCAGTAGCACTAGTAAGATCATGAGCCAACTGGTTCCATGCCTCCGCCCTGTACGCTCCCCATGAGACCTGGCCCTGCATGAGTTGGGCCTCATGATGGTGAACTAGGAGCCAGACCATGTATCTGGACTCCTCAACGCCCCACCGCTGTGCTCGAAAGCAAGGTCCCTCCCCTACTCCACTCATTCTGCCTGCAGGTCTACTCTACAATCGTTTCTGCTGTGTATTCCTGCCTATGGGGCTTATATATGCCAATTTTCCCGCACATTTCTATGATTGGCCGGTTTAGAATTGTATCTACTTCACAGAAACTGCTTTATCATGCTCCATTTTGGCTTACATCCTATATATATATGCTATTTCTGCATTTCTAAGTACTGCTGTTATGGCTTAGTGGTTTAGTACCTTGACTCTAGTGCATGGTATCCTGGGTTCGAATCTGACCACTGAATTTTATATTTTATGACTGTCTAGAAATGACTTCAGGACCTGTCAATCAATCATGCCAAAAGCACTTTTAAACACTTTAAAACCAGGTCTGCGCTCGTTTGCGCGGAGCTCACGCATGCGCACCGCTGGTTAGCTTGTGGGCGCGTCACGCAAACGGTGTGCGCTGGGTTACACCTTAATTGGCTAGTAACACACATGTTAAACTAAGCACAGCTAGTTGCACACAGTTTGAGCCTGTTAAACCAGTCCTTAGCTATGGGCAAGCAGTTTGCAGTTTGTGTAACACTACTTAGCTACGGGCACTCTGTCTCACTGCAGTTTAGCTATCAGTACATTTCTAAATATTTTTATTATTGTATTACTTAAAAACATATGCTCCATTTCATTCCATTTTACAAAAGGAAATACTTTTACATTTGTACAATACTGTCAGGGGCCTTTTTAGTGCTTATTTACAAAAAAAAAAAAGGTTGTTGTGTGGGCTCGAACCTTCATAGGTTCATAGGTTCATAGGTTCATACTAGGCTATCTGCCCGAGGGCATTTATAAGCCTAGCCCATTGTTTTGTGGCTTACGCCACCCCTTTAGTATGGGGAACTATACCCATTATTTTGCTGTGCCTCTGTCGAGCAGTGACACTGAGGTAATTCCTGGGGTATATCTGCGATCTCCCATCCATTGGTCAAGATTTCTCTTGAACAAGGCCAGCGAGGTGCTCTGCCTCACATGTACCGGGATTTTGTTCCACAGCATAGGGAGTCTTTGGGTGATGAATCTATCCCTCCAGCACGTCCTATTACTAGCCGTGTCGAGGTTTAAGTCTCCGCCTTGTGGCTCTGATGGATCTAGATTTTTGAGGTGAAGCATATTCATCAAATCTGGGTTTGACATGGCCTTGTATGTTAGGCAAAGGTCACCTCTGAGCAAGCGTGCGACTGAATAGAGCTGGAGTTCTTTCAGTCGGGCAGCATAGGACAGATTTTTGAGACCCTTTATCCTTTTGGTGAGGAACTTTTGTGTCCTCTCCAGCTGCTGCAAGTGTCGGGTCAGATACATTCTGAATGGGGCATTGTACTCAATCATTGGTCTGATGAGTGATGAGTAAAGGAGACTATGACCTCCCTTGATCTAGATGAGAATCCCTTCATGATAAGGTGGGCAATGTAGAAGGACTTCCTAACTACTTTAGCTACATGGGTGTCGAATGACAGACTACTATCAACCTGGGTCCCCAGGTCCCTGATAACTTCTTCTGTGCTCAGTGGATTGCCACCTATTTGGTAGCTAGGGTAACCTTGTTTTTCCCGAAGGGTATGACTATGCATTTTTTGGCATTTAACTTTAGGGCGTGGCTCTGGCACCAGTTATCCATTTCTGTGAGACCCTTCTGAAGGATATCTGTGTCAGATGTGTTTTCTACTATGGTGCCCAGTTTGCAGTCATCTGCAAACTTTGTCAGCCATAACCCTCCTGTGTTTGCTTGTACTGAAAAGTAGATGCCAAACAAGAGTGGGCCCAGGACTGAGCCCTGTGGGACACCACTTGTGACAGGCTTTGAGTCTGACATGGCGCCAGCAACTCTGACCCTGTGGGTTCTGTCACTCAGCCAGTTTGCAACCCATCTTGTGATGTATGGGTTAACATTTAAGCTGATGAGTTTTTCAATGATACCCGAGTGGGGTATTGTATCGAAGGCCTTAGCCAGATCGAGGTAGGCTGTATGGACTGCCTTTCCCTCATCAATGGCTTTGGTGACTGTTTCAAAAAGTCAACCAAGTTTAAAAGGCATGATCTGCCTTTGACAAAGCCAAACTGGGTTGGATCCAAAGTCTGCAAATTCCCTATGTCTTTATTTATGAGGTCCATTATGATCCTCTCCATGGCTTTGCAGATAAGGCTTGTCAAGCTAATGGGCGGTAATTTCCAGGGTCTGTGGAGGCACCGCCTTTGTGAAGTGGGACCACAGTTGCAGTGCCACTCCTGGATGCGTATCCAGAGGTAAGACTTTGATTAAACAGCTGTCCTAGCTGTGGGTTTAATTCCTCATTGAGTTCGTGGAGCACACAGCCGGGGACACCATCGGGTCCCATGGATGCTGTGTTTTTGCTTTGGAGAGAGCAGTTCTCACTTGGGCTGGAGATGTTTGGGGGCTGCACTCATTTGGTATAGATATCTCTCCTTTGGGGAGGGGAGAAGTTTGCACTGAACCTGTCAGCCAGTATGTTGGCAATGTCTGTAGGATCAGTAATCTTCACATCATTTTGAACTAGTTCTGAGCATATCTGGGAGTTTCCTCCTAGGTTTCTAACATAGCTAAAGAAGGCCTTATGATTGTCTTTTGAGTCTTTAGCTATTTTTCTCTCGAAATTTGCTTTGGATGATTTTATGAGAGCTCTTAGTTTTTACTTATAGTGATCAAGGGTGTCTTACCTTTTAAGGATTTTGCTCTATCTTGTAGTAGCTTCCTCCTTTTGTTGTAGAGTTTGTTTATGGCTGGGGTCCACCAGACTGGACGCTTGCCTTTGGTACAAAGAGTCTTTGTTTTGCTTGGGATTGCCTTATCCATGCAGTCCTGCAGGTGCTGGTAGAAGGCGTTTGTAAGTGATTCAGCGGCTTGAGTATTGTTTTCCGCTCGGGGCCTGAAAGGAGACCACACTAGTCTTTAGAAGTGTGAAGTCGGCTTTTGAGAAGTTCTTTACTGTGGTCTTTTTATTTCAGGTGGGGTGGGATGAGGACCTCCAGCGAGATTAGTTTGTGATCTGATCTCACCAGTGAGGGGTATACTTCGGTGTTGAACATTGTGCTCCCATGTTCGTGATGATGAGATCAAGTATGTTATCTCCTCTTGTGGGGATGGTGACTAGTTGTTCCATGGCATTTGAGTTTATGAATTCCAGGAACTTTTGGGCTAGGGTGTTTGGGCTTGAGTAGTGTTCCCAGTCTATATTAGGGTAATTGAAGTCACCTAGTATGATGGTGTTTGGTGATACATTTATCCCCTCTAGTGTTTTCAGGAAGGCCATGTGAGTTTCCTGAGTTTGTGAGGGTGGCCTGTAACATGCTACAATTTGCAGAGCAGTCTTGCCTATGGTTAATTGCACCTGGATGGTCTCCGATGCATCGTGCGTTGCCACCAGTCTTGAGGTGTGGGTGTCCTTGATGAATATGGATACCCCCCCTCCTTTCTTGGTATTGTCCGGATTTTGGGGCCGGAACGCATGATATGAGGTAAAACCTGATAGCGCTGGGGTGCTCTCAGGAGCCTTGAACTTGCCTGCCTGCTCTCAAGCCGACATCTCTACCGCTATGCTATGACTTCTTGGCTTACTTTGCATATTTAGTTCTTGTATCCTTTTCCACTGATTGCTAACTGCAGTTGCGCAAGTAGCACACCCGCGCACACGAGCGTACACAGTAGCAAACATTTACAGGGTTTTAAAAAAAAATAAAACAGTTTTTATTTTCATTTTATAACATCTGTTCACTCTTTACATTGCTGGTCTGTGGGGGCATGTGTTGTGTAGTGTGTTTATTCACATTTCCATGGCCTTTCTCGTGGCTGTTTACTTTCAGCCATTATAGACTTCCGGGGGCGTGTCCGCTTGCAGGGCTTAGCCAACGGACACGCCCCCTTCTGTCTTACACGGACCGTGTAAGAGTTACAGTGTGATTCAGCATGCCTCATGCACCTCATGCATATGCATGACATGCTGACATCACACCGTTTAACTGCAGCCTCCGTGTAAGAGTTATAACTCTTACACGGAGGCTTCCTGAATCTGGCCCTATGTTTCTTTACCATATGAATCTTTGTTGAACCAGCTGTTGTTTATATTGACTTTCCCAAATCTGTGTTATACTGTTTACATTTTATTAAAGTGTTCATGTTCAGAAAAAAAATGTGTAAACTAAAAACGCACTAAGTGACTTAGTTGCTCATTAACATCACAAGGCCTGTAAAGCCATCCTTTCCCATTTCAAAAGATTTACTTGATAAACCTTTGCATTTGTAATGTATATTGTAATACTCCTTTTTCTAAATTACTTAAAGCACAATGATTAACTACCCTCCCCCCTTTATTCTGACATCTCCAACCCTGAGTATCGAAGCCCTTTTACACACTATAAATTGTGGAGTAGTTAAATGGTTTTAATAATATACATACCTTGTGGAAAGTATTGATTAAACTTTCTGTTCTGACTGCATTACTGCTTGTTATCACACCTCTTTGACCCTAAAAGTGCATGAAGAACGCATCAGTGACATGGGAAGCTACTAACCAGACAATACATTTATTCTTGGTGACTTCCCTATACCTTGCAACTGATTAGAACAGTTATACTTCTAGTAATAAATATGCCTAATGCAACTTGATTTCATTAATAATAATTGCATGGAACAACTTGTGTAATATCCACCTGTAGGAAAAAATGTGGTTATTGTTTTGACCAACATTCCATCTTTTTAGCCCTGTCATTATTCCTTCTCTTGTTAAATCAGATGACAATATAGTGGTAGTTTCTATTAGAACAAAGGCTAATCTTTGGTGCAATATCTTCACATTTACAGATTTCTCCTGTAGTTGTTGTTGTTTGTCTTTTGGCTTTTCCCGGTTAGGGGTCGCCACAGCGGAACTCCGGTCTGCTAATGATTGGCAGTAGATTTTTACGGTGCTGAGTTGCCAGCTCAACACCCAACCTTCAACAAAGGCGCGCCCATTCACGCATGTCTTTCGGAACGCCACTCGACCGCTGGGAGGACATGCAGACTCCGTAGTGAGTATCTCAAAATTAATAATGATGTCTTTGCCACAAGTAAATAGGATCAAACCATAAACTCCACCAGTATGTCAGTCACTGACAGGCACAATAAATTCAATAACTAGATAGCTGCACCCTAAAACTTGTCCATAGTAAAGATAAATACAGTGTAAGTTGTAAGGACAAAGTCCTTGGGGGGGGGGGTGGACTGTGGGATATATACACTGAAAAATAAGAAGAAAAATAACAAACTGTGCCCAGATTCTGAAATTAAAACAAGTTCATTGTAGCTCAAAAAGTGCTAACACTGGGAAGCAGAGCTGGATCCAGCACTAGGTAACCTAGGTAGTTGACTACGGCTCGCTGGCTTAGGGGGGCCCACTAGGGGCTGCCACAAATGTAATTGTTAAATAAAGAATTAAAAAACAAAATATTTGACATTTGAGTGTATTCGTGCATTTTTTGCTTTAAGCACAGACACTCTCCGTTTGTGTGTTGTAAGATGAACAGTGACCAATGCAAAGCATGTTGGAACTGGAGAACACTTGGGGCTTTACTACAGACAGTGAATGAGTTTTAAACAGATGGGGTCCATCATCTTTTTTGAAATAAACTGGAACTGAACTGGAACAGAGAACTGATGGGGTTATATTGTTTTCAGGACCAGGGGATGACCATGATGGGGTCATTTTCTTATTGGAAGCTGCTGACAAATTTGGATAAGAGAACTGCCAATGCTTTTGCTTGGGGAAGAGCATTTCAACTAATGTGTGTGTGTGTGTGTGTGTGTGTGTTAGGAATGGCAGGTTGGTTAATCAGCTTGATCAGGCTCAAACCCTGTAACTTGGCTACAGAGACAAAAGCCTTAATCTTCCACACTAACTACTAGACCACTGACTTGGTTGTCAGGTGGATACTTTTGTTTTTTACTGGCTCATACATTTTGTTTCAGTCTTCTTCTTCTTCTTCTTTTGGCTGTTCCCATTAGGGGTCACCACAGTGGATAATTGGTCCACAGAATGAGTGCCAGTATAGTTTTATGGTGTTGAATTGCCAGCCCAGCACCAAACCTTCCTCAGAAGGCACACATGCGCACACACTCATGCCTAGGGCCAATTTAGAATGTCCAATCCACTTCCAGCATGTCTTGGTAATGTGGGAGGAAACCGCAGCACCTGGAGGAAACCCACGCGAACATAGGGAGGGCATGCAGACTCCGCACAGAAGGGGCTGTCTAGAGAATCAGACCGGAAAACCTCTTGCTGTGAGGTGACAACAGTAACTGGTGCATCACTGTGCCACCCCCTAAACATTTTGTTTCAGTGCTTAATGGAAAAAATTTCTACTGGGTGCATTTTCAAGGAATGTGAGTTTCAAGGGAAGATGAGTTTACTGCTGATCATGCTAAGTCTGTTTCCAATGTGCAACTGTTTTGTTTAGCAAATGCTGTCTATGTTTGTGCTGTAGAATTTCAAAGCAGTGTTAGTAGCACAACAGGTAGCATACTTGTCTTTGGTGTGGAAGTCTGTGGGTTCTACTCCCACACCATGTAGATGGATTGCTGATACTGCAGTGCACTTTAAGGAGGGTGTGATCTTCTGGAAAAGATGGTAAACTATGGCCGTATCTGTCTGTGTTAATGGTAGGTGCTGTGAGATCTTTTATATCCACCTGAGCTATTAAAAAGAATAGAGGGAAGTTCCCCAGTACCCTGGTCAAATTTCCCCTAGTACTATAAATACCACCAGGGGTCTCCCCTGAAAAGACCTTGCTAGCCTAATGGGACTACCCTGTTCAATAAAAGATATTTAAACTAAAAGTTTTCAATTAAATCCATATCTCTGCCTTCATTTCAAAAGTAAAGAAGAAAACAGTATGCATGCTGACAGTTTTGAGCAGTGTACGGGTGAGAAACGTAATGGGACATCAGAATGGTTGCGGGGGGGGGGGGACTGATTGATCCATTCTCCTGCCTAGGGTCCTGTCTGACCATGATCTGGCTCTGCTGCTAAGCTACTCAACCAGTGCCTCCTTTATGCTTAACTCCATGCAACCTATGTGGTGTGGAATGTCACACGTCTAGCAGCCTACACACATCTTGCATTCAAGAGCATTTCTGAAAGTCAACTTAAAAGTATAAGGTAAACAAATGTAGATATTTTGTGATCAATAAAAGCTATAAAAACTGTACCAGTGGCAATATTATCAGAAAGAAGTATTATTTACAATAAAAATAATCAATGCATTCATAGTCCTTCTATAAATAGTATAATATGTTATTATTTTTACACACAGAGCTATATATTTTGCTAAACCTTCACTTACAGATTGTCATATCTTGGAAACTGTATAGCCTACATATATTGTTAAAACACTTTTTATTACCCAGATATAAGCTTTCACATGACAGCAAGAAATTCCTAAGTGTATGCTTATTGACATATTTACAGAATATGAAAACACATGCTTGATTACATTATTAGCAACATAAATGACACAGAATCTCTCTCAAGATGTGCAACTTACAGTCCAAGTGTTATGCAGAGTTTGATTAAAAACATGTAAGGTTTCACCTGATGGCATACAATAAATTGTAAATCATTCGGTATTTGAAATAGGAACTAGTGGTATCTCCAGTATAATGTAATATATATAAGTTGGTATTGACAATGAATTTTCCTGTATCACTCCATGGCATTTCGCACCATACCCCTCAACAGAATGTAGGTTTCTCAGTTATAAAAATATAAACTTAAGTAAAAAAATATGAATTATAAGTAGCAAACAATGACTAATTTTCCTTCTGCATAACATCCTAGATTAATAATCTTAGTATCATTTTGTTAATTACTCCTTACCCTTTCTAAGGCTGCCTGTTATTACCTGGTAAGTCACTTAGTTAAAGACGCCAGACCCACAAAAGGTCTGGATGACATAAGGAGCTATGGGTGTTAACTGGAAGTCTACAAAATGGTGCTATTGGCATGAATGAGTTAAGTTTGCAAATAAAATGGAAGAAAATAATACCTACAATTCATCAATTTGCATTTTGTGAAAGTGTTTTCTGTGCCTATGTGAATTTTTTGTGTTTTCAACTGCTCAGTATGTTGGGTGTTGGTTTGTCACAATTTTGTAATGCTGTTTCCAAAGTCACTTGAGTCTGAAGAGGTGAAAAGGGAGTTGACTTTTCCCTTCCTTTGTGTTTGAGAGTGGTTAAAATTTTGGGATGTGGTGCAGAACCCACACTTTGAGGGCTGGAAATGAGGTATTAGTATTATGCAGCTCTTTGTATTGTAGCATTTTTGTTTCCTGCTCTGACGATCTTTAGACATTTTACTTGTAGCATTTTATTTTTTGAATATGGAAGACACAGCACTACATTATAGAAAGAACCATTTTATAGCTCTCTAAAGAAACATACATATAAGGACTGCAATACACTGGAAGTAAGATGTACAATATATTGTGAACCAGAAGACATTTTTAGTATTCAAATAAGGAAATGTAGCTCTAACTTCGTAACCATGACAACTTTACTAGAGTTAAATGTTGACCCCATGGTCACCAGTCCCTTGAACCCCTGTAATATCTCAGGACATTTCCTTGGTGAAGTAAGATATAATCTAGTAATGCCATCTCCACAGCTTATTAAATAAAAACCTCTCAACATGGTTCATCTTCAAATTATGGTAGCAGCCACAGAGGAGCTTTCCTCATTGGATGTTCTACAGCTGACCTCCAAAATTACAGTCAAATCAGCCTCATCATTATTCTGAACAAAGATAAGGAAGGAATAGTTACAAAACATCTTGGAAGTGACATACGTGATCTACTTCTAGACATGAATCAGTTCAGATTTGTTAAGGCAAGGACATTCCTGCAGAATATTGTTTTCTTTTATTGAAGTGGTTAAAGTTGTCCAGGTTGGAAAGTTAAGTATGTACACAGCCTTTCCTGATCTTATGAAGGCCTTTGACAGTATTGTCCATGAAGGAGTTATAAACAAACTTACTGAGCTTAGGGCTAACTCATACATAGTCTGCTGGACTGCCTACTGGCTTTACATTTGAAGCAATTTGGCAAAGATGAGTAGTATTTAATATCCCCACAGGGTGACCTTGCCAGTGGGTGCCATATAGCTGAATTCTCAACTTACTTTTATTTGGCAGCATATTTTTCAGTTCATGGTTTAATTATCATAACCTCTAGCTCAGTAGGTTTGCTGAAAGTTTTAAACTGGATAACATCATCTTTTCTCCTCAGAGACAATAATTCTTCAGAAACATTTGGAAAAAACTTATACATGGTAGAAAAATAATGTCTTGGCCTTCACTGCTAACAGAAGAGGCATAGTCGGCCTTGGAAAAAGCATGATCCTTGATACCTAGTCCACTGATGGAAAAACACGTATTAAGCACCTAGGTGCTGTCATAGAAGTGGATCTCAGTTTTGACAGTTTACCACAGAAGTAAGAAAAGCCTTCAACATAACCAATATGGCATTCAAGAGGATTACTGACTTATCCAGGGAGGTCATCATTGTACTATACACCTTACCTTTTCAACCAGTTGTCGAGTATAATGCTAGCATTTACAGTTTCTTAACCAAAGACTTACTGCAGCTAGAGAGGTGGTAATTGCTTCTTCAATAGAAAGATATGTGAACTTTGAAATCTGGCTTATTCAAATAAACTTCAAAAGCTCTTCCCCTTCTCATCATCATACCACCTCCTAATGGAAATCTGTGCCATGCTTTCTTTGGTAAGGAGGATCCTCTCCTCTTTTTTTAATATCTTTCTTGAATTATCACTTAAGACATAGGCAAACATACATTTACATAAATTACATGTTCCCAGTTACAAACATTATACATCACATATATTCTTTTGTATAGCTATCATCAATCCAACATTACATAAATTGCTCAAGTCCTGCCTTCCCTTAAACCTCAATCCTCCTCCAAAACATTATTGTGCATGTATTATTCCCACAATTTCCATTTTTTTCTATGTAATTTGCTCCTACCCTTTCTACAGATCCAACTTCCTGTTCTGTTATCTCTGTTACAGTATTCAGTACTTAAAATACAGTAGGTTTAGGCTTTGATTTCCATTTCCTAGTAATTGTATATTTTTTTAAATTTTTGACAGCCACCAGAATTAAACTTAACAAGACCTTATAATGTTTAAGCAATTTAGATCATATTTCCCAACTCAAAAATCATTTCCTTAGTTACATCCATTTGCTTACCCAATATTTCTGATAGAGTATTCAGTAGGGAATTTTTAAAGTCTGACAACTGATTAATCACCCAAAAGATATGTTCTCAGCTACCTGTTTCTTCCTAATCACACCTCCAACATTTAGCATCTACCTGAGGAAAAATTCTTTAGAGTCTGCTTGGGGTATAAAAATACCTATGCAAACACTTCCAAGCAAAAATCTTAAATCTTCTAGACTTTGTTACATATTTGTGGCCATGCATATGTCCTCTCATTATTTCCTTGTGAAGTGCTTATCACGGCTGTCTTCCCAATCTTTTCTGTCATGCACTATTTATATACCCTATTAATTATCCATTTTTAACAGTAGATTTTGTTCTAGATTCAAATAAAACATCTACCAAAACAGGTCTTTAGGATTCCTCTATTCCTTTCTGTTTGCCTATACTCTGATATCATTCCCTGATAGGGAATGCAGTCTCTATACAGCAGTCAAAATGTCTACTTAGCCTCTTCCCATTCTGTTACATTTCCATCTCTACTTATTTGTTCCCAATACCATGATTCTTTTGCCAGTTTTCACCAGTAAATTCTAGCACCCTCTTGCCTATTCTCTGTACCCCTAATTGCAATCATCCCTATCAGCAAAATCTGATTTCTCCATTCTCATGTTGGCATAGTTCTTAGAATAACTTTTGCTACTTTAGGAATATGATATTCTGTATAGCTGTTATTATTCTCCTTAATAACCTCTTCTTTTCCTCTTTGAGAAAATAAAATCTTTCTGGGTTATAGTGATGGGAGGATCAGGCATTCAACCTTAAAATGTCCATTAACATTAGTGGCAAATCAGTCATATTTATCACTCAGTGACCCTTAAGACAGTGCCTTTCTCTTGACTCTTTTAAAAGGGACCCTGAATAATTACATGTGTATATGTAAGTTTTAACATGGAATAAGAGCCACCAAGCATCTAGAATGTCATTGCATATGTACATACATACATGCAAATATTTCAAGCACAGGCATTAATGCCATTCTAGCCTGGCAATATACCAAAACAGTTGTTCCAATGATAAGTGTCCAGGCTTAAATAATATCTAAACTAGTGCTTGCTTTGATGTAATTTGGTAGTCTGGTTCATGCATCTGGTGCTCTGTGTCAGAGAACCAAGCGATACACTTCTTATTCCTGTAGTCTTCTACTTAGGATGCCTG
Organism: Protopterus annectens; assembly: GCF_019279795.1. NCBI lineage: Eukaryota > Metazoa > Chordata > Ceratodontiformes > Protopteridae > Protopterus > Protopterus annectens. The sequence goes on along the minus strand of NC_056732.1, from coordinate 294,163,009 downwards.
ATAATTCTGTACTACTTTTTGATATAATCCCAAACATTCCCAGAGGTAGATGTCTTTAAATGTACTGTATACCTGAATAAGGTCACCTCTTAAATATCTATATGACACTCTCTACAAGTTCAGATATTTTATGTATATTCATAATAACTTAAATTTTCACTTCCATGTATGCCATTGGGATTTTTCTGCTGTACTCTTTCCAACTTACTCTTGCTTGTCTTCTTATAAGGTTTCTATATTGTTATTCCATACTCATGTTTGGGTGTAATATAACTAGCAAAGAATTACTTCATCATTTCTGATTTCCTAGACTTTATAAATCTTTTTATACAAACTATACTTCAATAACTATCATTAACCAATTGGTTGATATGATTAGAAAAAACTCAAAGCTGGATTTACCCATATAGCCCGGTCCTTAAATTAATCTACAATTTCAATCACAGTGTGCTGTATTAAATATTTACCTTTCAGTTTATGTCTCCCAAATCTGATATGCTTAGTTTTTGATGTATATATCAGCATATTATTTTTTCTGTGCTCAAATGGTCAATTTAGTCAAGTTATTTTGCAGACATGCCCTATTTCTAACACATGTAATCAGTTTACCCACTTTCAAGTCATCTGCATACAGACTGTCGAACACCTCAAAAGAAAAAGATAGATCTGAAATATATAGTCTAAACAAGTGTGGTCCTAGGACAGAACTCTGTGGGACACCCTGACCGTAACCTCAAATGTCACCAGTCCAGTTGCTGTATGATATTCACCATGTCCTATCCATCTTATCAAGAGTACCTGAATACCTAGTTAATTTAATTTATTGATCAATGTTTTATGTATGACCCTGTCAAATGTTGAAGTTAAATCTATATAAATTACATCACAGCACAATTTTTCATTCAGAGCTGTTATTATATCATTATAGAACATCATGTTACAGGTGGGAATAGATCTATTTTCAACATATGCATGCCTGTAGATGTTTTGAAGTCCCAACCTTTCCAATTTTGCCAATAACTTAACCAATATTACCTTCTAAATTATTTTTCCACAACATGAAATTAACCTTAAGGATGTGTTTGTCCTACTTCCTTTTCCTTAAAGACAGGCTTAAAAAAGTGTGTCTCTCCCATCTTGAGGAATCTCCCCATATTTATACAACCTAGTAAATAATAGATATAATGGTACTATAAGTTCTTGCTGAAGTGTTCTCGGGTCATTATTACTTATTCTGTCTCCTCCCAGTGCTTTGCTTGGATCCAGTTTGTATAGTTTGTTTTTTTTCAATATAATCTAATTTCATTTCACTATGTAAGGTTATTAGACAGTAAGCTTGTAACTGAACTTATGAATTCAATATTTACATGAATGCCCCTTTCCAATAATAACATTCCTACACCTTAAAAACCTAAGCATTATTAGTGTTAACAATAATGTCATCCATATTACACATACCCTTTTCTGGGGGGGGGGGGGTTCCAAAAGTTAATGTCGTAAACCTAAATTGCATTGCCATAAGGTGGCACATTTTTATATCTTGAAAATAGCCATCTCATGATTAAAACTAATCAGTAGGACTAGACAACTTGCAGTCTCACCTTATTAATTTATACTTTTGGATCTCACTTTCATTTATTCCTTGCTGTTATTTTAGTATTGCATTTCTTTATGTCATTCTTTCACCTTCACTTTTGTACAGTTCTTGCTAGCTTTATCTTCACATTTAATGTTTCTCCTGCATCATATTCAGATAGTATTCCATTATACCTATTTTTATGTCCACATCATGACTTCTTTATGTTTTCTGTGATGTTATTAATTTTGGTTTAACAGTCTCCTGCTCTTCTGCCAGTGCAGAATGATCAGAATCCAGGAGTATTTCTTGTTTTTTCATTTGGCTGGCACAAATTAAATTTATCTTTATTCAGCTGTACCCCTTGGGTGAAACCAAATTGCATACAGTAGTTACGTTTCTTAGCACTGCATTGAAACTCATGTCTTGGACTCTTCACATTTATGGCAGCACCTAGTTTACCAAGAACAAAATAAATCACTTCTGTCCATACCCAAATAATTGTAAGTTGTGCAAGTGCTTCACATTTCCATTCACATTCCATAGTTTTGATCTTTTGCCTGCATTCCAAACCTCTAGACCATCATCCACAGGATTGCAGTTTCCTGTAACTTATAGTGTTCCCATCAGTTGACAGTAGTATTCAATTGCACTTTCATTTCTCAATACAACCGATACTTTCCCGATAAGTGGTTTTGTCAATTGTTTAATCAAAGAGTTTGTCCAATGGGCTTGCATGGTAAAAATTGCCTCCTTTTCCAAACTGTTTCCCTTAAATATGTTTGTTTAAAGGAGATTTCAAAGTTGGTTTAATTTCAAGTATTAAAGCAAATAAATTTGTACTTTTAAATTTTAAAGAATCAAAAAATAAGGCTTCCAAAAACAGTATGTCTTGGGTACAGCTTGATGCCATCCCCTAAAATGTAATTGGACTAAATTTGTACAATAAAAATATTATTCAACTATGTTTAATTTAAGGAAATTACATATGTTTTGAATGAAAGGGAATCTGATTCTCTTTTTGTTTTAAAGCAGAGGAAAAGAAAGTCAGAAAGAAATGGAGGAAGGACATTCCTAGTTAACAATATTGCTACCTACAGTGGATATAAAAAGTTTACACACCCCTGTTAAAATGCCAGGTTTTTGTGATATAAAGAAATGAGACTACAATAAATCATTTCAAAACTTTTCCCTCCTTTAGTGTGGCCTATAACATGTACAATTCAATTGAAAAACAAACAAATCTGTTAGGGGAAAAAATGTACAGTACGCTGATTGCATAAGTGCGCACACCCTTAAACTAATACTTTGTTGAAGCACGTTTTGATTTAATTACAACATTCAGTCTTCTTGGGTACACACCTGCCATCAATTAAAGAGACTCTGATTAACCCCAGATAAAGTTCAGCTGTCCTAGTAGGATATTCCTGACATTTACTCAGTTGTCTGCTACAGCAAAAGCCATGGTTCACAGAAAGCTTACAACGCATCAAAGGGATCTCATTGTTGAAAGGTATCGGCCAGGAGAAGGATACAAAAACATTTTCACAGCATTGGCTATACCGCGGAACACAGTCATCAAAAAGTGGAGAAAATATGGGACAACAGTGATGTTGCAAAGAACTGGATGTCCCTCCAAAATTTATGAAAAGACAAGATGAAAACTGGTCAGGGAGGCTGGCTTCACCCTCCTGACCAAACCACACCAACCTTGGGAAATCCAGCAATACCCACACCCAGATGTGGAGTATTGCTATATTACCACACTGAGAATAACTGGAATCATACCATAGATAATATAAGGGGACCCATGCACGGGGAAAAAGCATGTAGGAGCTGCCTCTGTCCATTAGTTGTACAGAGAGCAGTCCTGGGGTAAATTTTCTGTTTTCATTCCATAGATCCATGTAGTGCTTGAATGGTTTCTGGATATTGCTTAGAATAAGAGATGTTTGACTTTCCCGAGTTACAAGGCCTTATTTTTTAAAACTTTTTGCCTTGCAGCGTATCTTACTGGTGAAATCTGTATTGTTGCCTTTGTTGTACATTCCATACATTTGCCAGCTGTCACATTCTAAACATTGGTTTTGAATAAGGGATGTCTTTAGCCTTGCTGTATTGTAAGGCTTTCTTTATCAAGCTTCTTGACTTGCAGCTTAGCTGAGTGTGTTAGAGCATTGAAATGTATCCTTGAGTTGTTTTTTGTGTAATTACCTCATTCTCATTTTATGCTCATTGCATTGCAGGGTAAATAATGTAGCCAGACCAAAGCTCCTGCAACATTTTTGAAAATGTCATGCTTATCCAGGGCAAAAAATATTCCTTTGTCATCTTGGTGTCTTCTGTTTCAAGCTGTTGCAGCTGTTTTGGGCATATTACCTATGTGAAGTCATGTGATTTAGGTGTTTACAAGGAGGGCAGTATATTATTAAAAACAATAGTACTCACAAGATGGCTGGAGAAATAATGTAAAAAAAGAGTAGTTCTTTGAAAGGGGATTTACTTTTTATTTTATTTTTTTATTACTATTATTTTTATGACTTCTTGTTTCCTGCTTTTGTCTTCCTTGTATGTATCTGTTAAACACTCTTCTTGCTGCTGTATTTTTGGAGCATAGGTGAACACGATCCCTTTGTAGAGTTTACTTAATGTGGTCCAGAAGTGGAAAATTACAAAAGCTGTTTTTACATATGTAGAGATGGGTAACAGCGGCATGTGATACTGGTCTGGATGGCTTTCTTACTGTTTTTGAAAGGCTTCTGTAGGATCCAGGTGACTAACAGTAAAGCTTTATAGTAGCACTAGGTTATAGACAGCATTTTGAAAACTTTGTTGCTGTAAGTTGTAGCAATTCTAATTGAAAAAGCAGTGTGCATTATTCAATGGATAAATATTTTACAAAGTTACTATGGTCGTAGAAAAAGAAGTGGGCCAGGCAGACAGAATCAGCTTTTTTGTGTGTAATACGATGAATGATAAATTCATAACATTCACTTTCGCTGTTTGTTCGTGATGTACGTAAGTGAACCTGTATACCTATGAATGAAATAGCAACAGATTTAATAATAAAACTGTTTGTATTTGTTTTCATTTTATGTGTAACACTTCTGGGATGGACTGCAAATTCTGATGATTTGGATGTGAATCTCATAAGTTTATTGATTCAAAGGATCATAGGTAGTTGCTAGCCATGTGTTTGAGGAGGCTATTGAAGACAATAGTCCAGTTTCCTAACTGCACCAAAGTACTAATTGATTAAGTAAGTTGCTCAATGTCACATAGTCAGCAAATGAAGGCTGAGGGAAGAAACCCCTTTACTACATAAAAACAGCTTGTTAATAGCTCAGAACCTTAATCCTGTGCACTAACTGCCAAACAAAAATGTGCCATCCAAGCCAGGAAGGAGTCAAACAACAGTCTTCATTTCTGTGTGTGTGTGTGTGTGTGTGTGTGTGTGTGTGTGTGTGTGTGTGTGTGTGTGTATGTATCTATATATATATATATATATATATATATATATATATATATATATATATATATATTTGTACATACATACATGCATACATATATACATTTTTTTTTTATTTTATTTGTTAAAGGGTATTGAGGCAGTAGAAAAAACAGCAGTCTAATAAAAGTTTTTCACAGTTCTTTGTATGTCAGATTTACCACTGTTGTTTAAAGGTGCTCAGTCTGACATAGTAAAATAATAACTATGCACGAACTTCAGACTGCATAGCTAGCATCTATTTTCACCTCTGTTAGTGTTTTATATTAATTTCTCTGTCCTAATCACTTTGTGTCTATGTATGTATGTACAGATAATTGTCGTTAAGTGTTTCATAATTATGGTGCTTTGCAAGCAAATAATTAATTAAGCAGTATATCATTTTCAGTGTTTTATTTTACAGGTATCACAACACATGAACCTATTATACTTAAAACTCTCTCTACATATCTATATATCTATATATCTATATATATATATATATATATATATATAAAAATATATATATATATATAAATATATATATATATATATATATATGTATAAAATCTCTCTCTCTCTCTCTCTCTCTATATATATATATATATATATATATATATACACACAGACACACACACACACACACACACACACACACACACACACACACACACACACACACACACACACACACACACACATATATATTTAAACTTAGTCTTGACCACAAGTTTGAATGTCTGGTAAACCTATATCTCATATTATTTGTGACTCTAATAGAATAAATATACCTATCCTTTTGTTCTTAAAATCTCTGCTGCTATATACCTCCTCCCCAAGCACATATTCACCCCACTTCTTTCTGAAAGTGTTGCCTAGGAGACTCCAAGCGTCGACAATAGCATTTGCTCCATCCCCTGCCTGACATCGCATTTTATCATGTGCTGCTTTCTTTGGTACCAGAGGGCAGTCTGGGAGCATGTGCAGGGCTCATTTTCTAGACCACAGGAAGCTTAATTCACCTCTGTCAACCTTTTTCTGTACCACCCCAAGCAAAAGACCAAGACTTGGCATGTTAGTCTGAGACCAACAGATGTTATATACGTCAGAATAAAAGGGCATTTTTCTACTTGAAATGATTCATTTACAGTAAATGTAATTATTTTTCACTAAGAACCTCCTCATAAACTTTAGAAAATTGTGCTTACGTAAAGTGTCTTGCACAGAAAAAATATATTTAGACTGGTTGGGCAGTAGTCTTACATGTGCATCTTTTTATACATCTGCAGTTTTGAAACAAGAAACTGCACGACTTCTTGGTATTTCATTTTACTTGACATTCAGCATTATAGATTGGAAGACATTCACTTTTACATTGTTTAGGTGTTCTTATTCTGTGAGGGTTGGATGAGTCAAATATATTTTTGGAAGCCTAAATGTGCACATCAGAGGGACTGGAACTCAAATAATTGCAAGTCTCCATCTGTAAAAATGCAAGATTTTGTAATAGGTTTATTAACTCAGCAAAATATTTTTTTAATCAGAAAAAAGCTCTGGTCCGTATGAGGGTGGCATGTAATAATTGTAGTGTAGTCAGTAAAGTGTTTATTTTAATAAAAATATATCTGCTTCTAATCAGGATGTTTATTTAATAAAGGGCAGTTTTAACTGTTTCTTTTGACACTGGAGAACTCTGAATCTTGACTGTATTTCTTTTTCGTATAAATAATAAGAATTGCTTTACTGATATTCTTTCTACTGCCAGTAGCACAGCTATTTTAGTACCTTTCAGTTATAAATAAAATAATCATAGTAATAATAGTACTGCAGGAAAAACAAAAGGATTATTCATCATGAATGATGTAGCCCTAATCATGAATAAGTTTTAGTTTTGGTAGATTAGAAATGCAATCTACTTCTTTTTGACATTGATGAAGAGAAAATTAAACGTGTTTTATGTAGGTTAAGAAGGGAGTGCAGATGACATCTAAAACATATACAAATTACTGGAAACAGAAAAGTAAACCTTTATGAATGGTGAGTCTCAAAAATGAACACTTGTTAAATGTAACAGCTGCAAAGCTGCACTGTCCCAAGCAGCATGATTTTATGGCCTGATGAAAAATAGACGTGTTTTTAAATTATTTTTTTCAGAGTTTTTTTTTTTTTTTTACTATAGCAACTACGTGTAGAAACAGTAATGAATGCTAGTTAAAAGGTAGGATTCATAGATCTGTATCAGCCTTTTGCTTACTGCTGTATGCTTTACTGTAAATGTGCCTCTGCTAAGCTGCATTGCATAGCACCAGCAGTACTTGTGCAGAGGTGTCTAACTAAACAAAATGATTATTTGACTGATGATACAGTATAGGATGGGCACTATAGGGAAATAAAAGACCACCCATGGGTGTTTGAAGCTAACCCTGCAAGTAGAGGACCTCTCCATCCCTGGCAGTCCTGTTATTTCCTGTAATGCCTACCTTTTTGGGAGCTACTCCTTTAGAAAATGAGCTCTGTTAGTTTTATATGATCATAGGATCTTAGGATCATAGGAGAGTACTAGGCTAATGACCCTAGAAGACCTCTTAAGTCAAGCAATGCTTCCCAGAAATATTAGAACTGTTATTATTCTCTTAGCTTCTGTGGAGGTATATAAACTAAGGCAAAAGTGGTCAAACATTTACAAGCTTCTTCTCTTTATAGAGGTGCCATACCTGGAGTAAATTTATTATTCCTTATCCACTGATCCATGTTTCACTTGAATGAGTACAGGGAAGAACTTTGCTTCATGTGGATAGGGTTCTTTTTTCAGAAAGTGGTAGCATCTAAGACATACCTGTCCCTCTAGCATGTCTTTATGTTGCATGCGAGGTTTAGTTCCCTGAATCAGGTGTTTCTGATGTTATCTGTCTTGTGGATGTGCAACAGGTCTATAAGTCTAGATCATAGAATGTTTTGTAGGCCAGGCATAGTTTGCATCTTAATAAAATACCACCAAGACCGCTGATCCAAGAAGTTAGCGAATTTAATGAAACACTTAGCCTTTCGACTTACACAGCCTTCCAAGAGTAAGAGAGAAAGTAGTGCTGAGGATTCTTTTTATTCATGTCTGTCATCTCAGGAAGATTTGTTTGGGAATGATTTTAATGCCTATTGCCAACTGAATACTGATGCTATCTCTGTTAAAAGCTCTTTTATTCCACCTTTTCTAAATAATACCTTGCAAGGATTTTTTGTTACTCTTAATTTTGAGGTTGAAAAAATGAACTGATCCTGTATAGAGAATAAGTCTAACATATGCTTTAATTTAACTAAGCAGCAATGGTTAGCCCTATTGGAATTTGGTAATGACAGAAGATGGGTGGTTAAACCTTCTGACAAGGGCAACCAGACAGTAATCATGCACTTCACACAATACTTAGAGATGTGTTATAAACAATTAAATAATGTGGACATTTATAGAAAATGTGATGTTTCTGATTACTTTGAAGCTATTAAGCAATACCAACTTTTGTTAGACAAGGCCTTAGGCTGGGGTATTTCACCTCTGAGGATGTGCAAAAGAAGTTTGGAGTGGAAAACTGCACTATGGCAGTTTTTTACTGCTTACCTAAAACACACAAAGGTTTAACTAACCTTAGTGGTCGACCTATAGTACCTGCACAGAGGTATTTTTTTGAAGAATATAAGTGTGTTGTTACATGAACATCTTAAGAAATATAAAATAAAATGCAAACTGGAAGCAGCAGTCAGCCAAGATGTAAATTCCACACCCGTTTATTGGATAAAATCACATAAAAAGCAAGGTTAAAAGCGCTTTTGTCTTGTTCAGTAAAATACATCATCAGTCTTTTACTGAACAAGACGAAAGTGCTTAACCTGTTTTTTATGTGATTTTATTCAATAAACGGGTGTGGAATTTATATCTTGGCTGACTGCTGCTTCCAGTTTGTATTTTATTTGCTGTTTTTACTGGAATTGTTGGATTCGAATTTGGTTATTTATCTTAAGAAATATTTTATGAGTATATCAAGGACAGCCAGGACTTTTTGAACAAAATAATGAGTAAAGTTTGGAATATGGACATGTTTTGGCTCCGTCTGGATGTCAAAAGTCTATATACGAATATTAAGCATGAACTAGAGACACAGGCCTTGTTCCATTTTTTTGGAGACTCTCCTATGTCTCATTTTCTGATAGATTTAGTTGTGTTCTGTTTAAAAAACAATTTTTTTATGTTCAATGGAGATATTTTCCAGCAGTTGCAGGTCACTGCCATGGGGGTGGCTTTTGCCCCCATGTATGCCAGTTTAGTCATGGCTAAACTTGAAGATGATTTTATTTGCAGACGTGATTTTTTTCAGATCTAAGGTTATTTTATATTTTATATTTATTGATGATCTTATTTTTTTATGTCAAGGAAGCCAGACAGAGGCCTTTGGGTTTGTCAATGACTTACAAGCTAATACTATGAGCTTAAGCTTTGATGGTATGCAGCTTTGCCCACAAGTGAATTTTTTGGATATAAGCCTAGGTGGATTTACTACTAGTCTCCATTGGAAATTTGAACATAGAAATTAATTTTCATATGAGAATAGTTGTCACCCCAAACATTTGGTCAAGGTACTGCCCTATAATGAATTCTTGCAAATTCATATGCTATGTGGCCTTGATATGAGCTTTGATTTAGAGATAGCTGAAGCAGAAAAAATGCTTATTAGAAGAGGTTATGATGTCCAGCTAGAGAGGGAAGCTAAACAAAAAATTATAGATGTGAGGTATTCTGTTAAGTCTCAGGGAGATTCTCATTATATCCGTGTTAGTGGAAAATATAATGTTTGTATTGGTGGAAATCAATCTACCAATGCAGCTGTGAACAATGGAGAGCAGAAGAAAGTTTTCTTAGTGACAACTTATGATGTTATAATGGAGGAAATAGTTAAAAAAACATGTAGCTTGTGGCCTATGCTCCTAAGGGATAAAATATTGAGCTCTATACTACCTGGTTTTGTGAGTATTGCATATAAAAGAGCTAGGAATGTGTCTGATATTCTGGTACATAAGCAATTTTGTTTACCAGATGTTAATCTCAGTCAGAGCTTAAGCATAAATAAAGGCACTGTTCCATGTGATGGTTGTTCCATCTGTTAATATGTAGTAAACTCTTTTCCCTATATTAATAGCATCAAGTTTACAGCTAGGCTTGAATACAGTTGTAATACGGAGGGGTTAATGTTGAGATGTGGATGTAAGAAGTTTTACATAGGGGAAACTTACAGGAGTTTTAGGGTCCAGTTGCAGGAACATATTAGGGACATAAAAAATAAAAAATTAGAGAGTCCCCTCGGGAGTCATTTTTTGACAGCACACAACTCTAACCCTAATTCTCTTAGGGGTTGTGTCTTGGAAAAATTGCAAGTTGGCATAGGTGAATGTGTGTCTTTGAAAAACAAATTCTTAAAAAAAGAAACCCTGCTGATTTTAAAGTATGGTACTTTGGAGCCTCAGGGACTCAACAAAGAATGTAATTGGAAGTATGTGATTTGAATTGTATGCTTAATTGATTAATTGTTTTGTGCAATATGCTGTATATAAGCAAACAGTATTTTGTAGTGTTTTTACTCTTGGAAGGCTGCGTAAGCTGAGGCGCTAAGTGTTTAATTAAATCTGCTTACTTCTTGGATTGGTGGTCTTAGTGGTATTTTATTTTTTTGTTTTTTTAAGTTGTATTTGCTATAGTTTGCATCTTAGCAGCCTCTAGGAGACTGAGGATAAGGACAAGACTTTGCGGTACTCTGCATGGGACTTGTTTTCTAAACAATGTAATCTTTTTTGTGAGGAACCTTTGTGGACACTCCAGTTGTTGTTTTGCCTGGAAAAGTATGTGCTGAAGGTAGACTTGGACCTAACGACTGGTCTTATGAGGGTGCCAAGCTGAGGTAAACTATTACTGGTGACAGAAATTCTGCTCTTCAGTTTTTCCCTTAGATCTTGATAGTTCTTTCTCTCTCTCTTCCACTTTAAATAGCTTAATTCCTTTACACTTCATCAGGTTTTTATAGCAATTATTGTAGCACACCTAAGTGCCATCAGCACTAGCTGTTCTTTACAGAAATACCTCCAGTACTTTGTAGTTATGACCACCCCTCCTGGCATGATTAAAGGGCAGTTCCCTGTGCATTCTCCTAGTAACCTCATGCTCTTGGCCATTCTGAGGCAGTGTAGCAACTGTCTCATGTACACAGACAACCATCTCCTCTTACCTCCCAATACTCAGACTTGTGAGAGGTGCACTTATATCACCAAACTGGAAGCAATGCACTCTCCTGCTAAGACCGGACAAGATGGTCAAGAGGAGAAGTTCAACATCTGCACTACACCACCTGGAACACATAGCCCTCCAGAACACACACCATCACAGCTCTCACATAAAAACATAAACTACATACCCATCTTCATGGAGCCTCTCAATAGAAATTTACCCAAACAGCAGAGACCTCCAAGACCGAAATGCACTCGACCACTGCAACACAGTACAAACCACAGGACACATAGCTCACCTCCACAGTGTCCCCCTCAGCCTAATCCCCTAAGACTAAACACCTTGCCCAATACACTAATTATAAGTGACTCAACAGTGAGGCACACAGATGTCCCACTCACTAGGTTGAATAACGAAAAGGTAACAGTCAGCTGTCTATCAGGTGCCAGAAGTTGTTTCTGGTGTCATTCTAAGGGGATCCAGTATCTGTCTGCTTGAGATGACATGAACCTCGATGCTTTGCCAGAGATGGCCTGCATCTGTCACCTCTGGGTTTCTGGGTACTGGCTAAGGCTCTTGCCACCCCTGTAGTGCATTTTTTAGGCGGTTTTCCAAAGACCAAATTACCACCACAACAGCTATAAATAAATGCACTCTGAGGGTCATTCTGCTGAAAGCAAGAAGTCTAAATCTCAATATCCACTCGCTTGAAGCACTCCTCAAAATGGAGAACATTGACATTTGTGCTGTAACAGAGACCTGGTTTAAAGTGGCCAAAAGCACCACTGTGCTACTAGCCTATAACTCATTCCACACCTTTTGGCCCAGAAAGATGGACCGAAGCTCCAAAGGTGGTGGTGTCTCTATATTTATAAAGGATATGCACACTTCCAGACTAGTAGTCCAGCATAGCGCATCTGAGATACTTCAGGTACAACTAACATTGGGTAAGATGGCGATCCAGGTCATAGCCTGCTGTAGGTCCCCAACTACATCCCTAGACTCTCACTCCATGTTCCTAAGCACCCTGGAATCTATCAAGGTCCAACCCAATACTCTCATACTAGGAGACTTCAACTACCTCTCCATCAACTAGGAAAACTACTTAAGCACCAATACACTGGCCCAACACTTCCTGGAATTCATCAGTTCCAATGCCCTGGACCAGCTCATTCTGACCCCCACTACAGGAAGCAACATCCATGACTTGGTTATTACTAACATGGGCGATCATTGCTCTACACCATTAGTCAATCCCTCCCTGGTCAAATCCGACCATAAACTAATCACCATGGAAATCCACATCTCACCCACACCCCCTGCAAAGGTAACCACCTTGAAAAATGTCTCCAAAGCTGACTTTGGACTCCTAAAAACAGAGGTGGCTAACTTCACGGCACCCATGCCAAAGGAAAATAGCTGCATGACTACCAAATCATACACCAATGCACTGTACGAACATGTACATAAATGCATGGAACTAGCCATACCCAACAGAACCAAGATGCTCTCCTCCAAAAAAATGAAGTCAATCTGGTGGTCCCCTGCCATTAATAAACTCCAGAACAGAAGGAAGAAACTGTTGCAGAAAAAGGTGAAGTCTCAAGACTGGAAAAAATCCCTTATTAGCCTCAACAAAAAGTTGAGATCCCTCATCAAATCCTCCTAAGCCACCTATGAAGGTAGAATTGCAGCAGACAGTAAAAACAATTACAAAGCCTTCTATAGTTATATCGAGAACCTCCACAGATTTGCTCTTAGTTACTGCACGATGGTACCTCCTATACTAAGCCAACAGATATTGCCAATGTACTGGCTGACAGATTCAGTGCTAACTTTACCCCTCTCTCCCCCCTAAAGGGCCAACCACAATACTGGAAGAATGCCAGGCATCCAGCATTACTGCAGCACAGGTTAAAGCTGCATTGTGCAAGGCCAAGAATACAGCTTCCATGGGACCCGATAATATCCCTGGCTGTGTTCTTCATGAACTACATTGTGAACTGTCACCACATCTGTGTGCCCTGTTCAGTCACAGCTGCACCTTAGGCTTTGTTCCTACTGAATGGTGCACTGCTACAGTCATCCCTCTCCATAAAGGGGGAGTGACTACAGACCCTGGAAATTATCGCCCCATTAGCCTGACGAGTCTGATATGTAAAGCTATGGAGCGCATCATCATGGACCCAATTAACAAAGATATAGGAAATCTCCAAACTCTAGACCCCACACCCTTTGGCTTTTTCAAAGGGAGATCATGCCTGCTCAACCTGGTTGACTTCTTTGAGTCAGTCACCAGGGCTGTTGATGAAGGTAAGGCAGTGCATACAGCCTACCTCAATCTGGCCAAGGCCTTTGATACCATTCCTCACTTGGGAATTATTGATAGACTCACCAAACTAGGCATCAACCCCTATATCACTAGGTGGGTTGCAAATTGGCTCACAGATAGAACACACAGTGTGAAAGTAGTGAACTCCAAGTCAGACTGCCAATGTCACAAATGGAGTCCTACAGGGATTGATCCTGGGTCCTCTCCTGTTCGGCATCTACTTCTCAGAAGTCTTGGTCAACACAAAAGGACTCTGGCTGACCAAGTTCACAGACGACTGCAAGCTCGGAGCCATTATTAACTCCCCAAGTGATGCAGACATCTTACATAAAGGCCTCAGAGAACAATGACTGGTGTCGAAACCATGGACGTAAACTTAATGCCAAAAAATCCGTTGTCATCCCCTTTGGTAAAAACTCAGTTCCCACTAATTACTACATCGATGGAAGACCACTGAACACTGAAGGCATTATAAGAGATCCAGGGATGCAGGTTGACAGCAACCTCTCCTTCGACCACCACATTGCCACTGTGGTCAGAAAGTCCTTCTGTGTGGCACATCTCATTACCAAGGGTTTTGCATCCAGGAAGAAAGAGGTCATCATCTCTCTCTCTACCCTTTCCTCATTAGACCAATCATCGAGTATAAATCCTTGTTTGGCATGCACCTCACTAGACATCTGCAACAGCTGGAGAGGCCACAGAAGTACCTCACGAAGAGGATCCTAGGCATTAAATTCATGTCCTACACAGACAGACTCAAAAGACTCCAGTTATTCTCTGTCTCATATCCCCTACTTAGAGGCAATTTCTGCTTGACTTACAAAGCCATGTCTGACCCAGCTCTGTTAGAAATGCTAAATCTAAAGAAATCCAAATCCCTCTGCACCACATCCTTCAGAGACCTCAACCTCATTACCACAATCAACAGAACATGCTGGAGGGACAGGTTCCTCACCCAGAGACTACCCATGCTCTGGAATAGACTTCCCATACATGCCAAGCAGAGCACCTCACTGTCCCTCTTCATGAGAAATCTTCATGAGTGGATGGGTAACAGAAAGTTCACCCCGGGATCGCTCTACTTGATAGAGGCACTGGGAACTAACATTCGGTGGCATGATGCCAGAGCACTTCTATGGGCTAGGCTTGTAAAGGCTCCAGGGCCATTAGCCTAGTACACACCTATGAACCTATGAGTATAATGGAACAATGACATCTTTGGACCTGGATGTCATACCTTTGCTTATATGTTGAGCAAAATTAGAATAATTTCCTTACTACTATAGACGCATGATGGTCTAAGGCCTAAGTCATTGATTACATGCATTCCCAAATCCATGACTACTTGGTCTACTCTTAAGGATGTATTATCAGTGTAGTAATTTGCGAGGATGGCTGTCTTACCAAAAAATATTGTTTTGCCCTTCTTGGCATTAAGTTTAAGACCATGACTCCAGATCCAGTTATAAGTTTGTGTCAGTCCTTCTTGGAGGGTGCTTGTGATCTGGGGGGATTCATTGACTGCACCTAATTTGCAAGCATCTGTGAACTTGGTCAGCCAAAGGCCTTTGACGTTAGCCTTGACTTTAGAGAAGTAGATGCCAAACAGGAGCGGCCCCATTGCTGAGCCCAGAATCACTCTGCTAGTTGCTGGTCTTTTTGTGGTGGTAGACCTCCAATCCTATCTTCTTGGGTCTTGTCTGTGAGCCAGTTTGGCTAGTCTGTGGGTGAAGTGCGGGTTAATACCCAATTCAATGAGCTAGTTTATAATGCTCAAGCGTGTATTGTGTCAAATACTTTAGCTAGGTGAAGTAGGCTGTATGCACCATTTTGCCCTCATCCATTGCTTTATTGACCTTCTTGAAGAAGTTCAGCAAGCTGAGTATGCATGATTTGCCAGTAATGAAACTAAGATGCTGGAGCTAGTGTATGTAGGTTTTCTATGGGGTCTACCTGAAAACGCCAACAATGCAGAATGCCGACAACGAACGATATAACTGACATGAAAACACCAAAAAAAAAGTTCAAAAACACGAAACTTAACATGCCCGACAAGCCAAAATCTCGACAAACAACAAGTCAAATACCTTTCCCAAAAAACACACACACAACACAAGCACACCAAATACCTTACAAACCTACATTAAACCTTACAAACACAACTATCTATGCACTAACCTTAACCCAAACCCTAACCCTAAGGTCCGTCACTATCGCACACTTACCCGCACCCTAACCCTAACTCACTTAATCCGCCCCTAACCCTCAAGTCCATCACTATCGCACACTTACCTTACCCGCACCCTAACCCTAACTCATTTAACCAACCCCTAAACCTAAACTCCGTCATTATCGCACACTTACCTTAACATGTCGGTGTTCTCAGTGTTGGGATACTCAACTGTCGGTCTTCTCCGTTGTCGATCTTCCGGTGTCTGTGTTCTCGTTGTCGGCGTTTTCAGGTAGACCCTTCCTATGTCATTGTTTAACATATTCATGATTATTCTTTCCATGGCTTTACATATTAGGCTAGTCAGACTAATGGGTTTATCAGTTAACCGGGTCCAGGAATGGCCTACCCTTATGCAGTGGGATAACTGTAGAAGTTCTCCATTTGTTCAGCTCAAAGCCCATTTGGAGGCTGTGGTTAAATAGTTATTCTGGTAGGGCCAATAGCTCATGTTTCATGCTATTAAAGAGGAATCGTGGCCCATTGTTGCATTGTGTCTGGCCTTGGAGAGTGCCTTGAGGACTTTCTTCTTATTAATAATAGTGGCTGTTATAGCTGTGGATATTTCTGGAGGGGTGTTGGGGAGGAGAGGGGGATAAAATTGGAGCTAAATTTGTCAGCCAATAGATTTGCTGTATCTTCAGGCTCATTACAAGTGGCTTAATTTACAATTAATTCAGTACATTGTTGAATATTGCCTTTGAGGTTGTGGACGTAGATGAAGAAAGCTTTGTGCTTGTACTCAGCATGGGAGGCTAATTCTTATTACAAATTTGGCTGTGGTAAACTTGATAAGCACCCTGAGCTGCTTGTTTAAATTTATGAGGCAGCATTTACCTTGCTGGCCATTGCACCTTCTAATTTTCTCCATGATTTTCTTCTTTTTGTTCTACAGCCTATTGATGCCTGAATTCCATAATTGTGTCTTGCTTTCTGTGTTAGTTCTATGCTTGTTACAGGTTGATACACCTGTTAATATGATTACACAGGGTTTCCATGAGCAATTTCACATTGGCAACATTGGCCTCAGGGTTTGGGGGGGGGGTTGGAATTTTGCTAAGGTGTCACTTAATAGTAGGAAGTTTGCCTTAGAATAATTCCTTAAAGTTACTGCGTTAGCTGGGGTTCCAGGTTTTATTTTTATTTCAAAGGAGACAGCTATACAGCTCAACTTGACAAGTGAGAACAACACACTAGAGCTGATGCAAAGCTCTCCCATATTTGAGAGGACCAGATCAAGGATGTTTACACCCCTAGTGGGCCTACGGAGCAGCTGGTCCAGGGTATTTGTGTTTACAGAGTCCATGAATCTCTGGGCATGCATATCAAGGATTGTGCATGGATCCCGATCTATAGGGGGTAATTAAATTTGTCCATGAATATGATGTTATGTTGAATGGGGTGTATCTCTAGTACATTTAAGTATGTCCTGTGGATTTCCTGGGTCATGGAGGGGGCCTGTACTTTGCAAAGATATGATATAGGACTTTGTCTGTGGTAATTTGGATGTGGACAAGCTCAAGCACATCATACTGATTGACTAACCTGATGGTGTGTATGTTTTTGATGTAAATTGAGTCATTTTTATCCCTTCCTGTGCAGTAGGTGGCATAAATGTGTGGAAGGCACTGTAGCCTTGAAATACTGGAGTGATTCCTGCAAATTAAAACCAAATCTTAGTAATTGCATAAATGTCTACATTCTGTAGAGTGAGGAAAGCCTGCATGTGGCAGGGTTTCATGTTTAGATTCCTGACATTGAGCAGTAACACCTTTAGATGTTCTTGTGTTGGTTTTGCTATATCAGAATCTTTATCTGATCGGCAATACCTAAAAAGGCACTATGATGGAGGATAAGGTTTTAGCCAATATATGTCAGCCTAAAGGAGCAGGTGCAAATCATCACTGACAAAGCAGTGTTGTGTGGCTTCTATATCCTCACAGGCTGAGAAATATTGTATCTCTTTCGAATCATATCAAAAACTAAGCCATTTATTAAGATCAGTTATCTTCGTTTTAAATTGGTGTATCATCCTTGGAGAAGGTAGAATGTTCCTCAGTGCATACCAACCTGGGGCACAGTCTGAGATCTGCATCTCTCTTCATATAGTCCAGAGTAGTATGTCTCAGGCTGTTTATACCCATATGTACTATGACTGAGTCATACTAGTTCTTATGGTTCAACAACATAGTGTGTGTGTTTGATCTGTCGCGTCCTGGCAAATGAGTTCCTTTCCACTGTCAGGGATCCAGACAACTCCCAGGAAAGTGCAGAACAGCATGTCCTTGACATTGGTGCTACTGTTTCAGGGACAGCAAGTATGTCCCAGGAGGGGCTTCCAGGTAGGCTTTTGTATCTCAGTTGTTAAATATTCTTGTATAGTAAAATATTGACAGCAATACGTAAGCTATGCTTAGAAATAAATTTGTTTAGGGGGAGGTGTAGATTGGCACAGTTAACAACACAGTCTGATTGATTACATATGGGCTTAAGTCAGACTTGTCATCCAAGGTCTTGTTAAAAGTACTGTTAATGGACATATAAACGGCAAAAAAGTTTTAACCCCCTGTGTTACAGTAATTGTGAAACTGTTGTCCTTAACTTCTTCCAGGACCATTGTCCATGGGAAGCATAGCATCAACTACACATGGTAAGCCATATATCTTTTTTGTCAGTAGTGATTCACTGTTCAAAGAACTATATTATTTTATCCATATGTCTGATGTGGGTGTCAGGACTGTTAAGTGTATTGCTATACTGCCTGTAGTAGTGGCACCACTGTTAATTTGTTAGCATACACTTGACTATAGTAGTGTAGCTATTAATTTCTTTCCTGTGTTTGTTGCTTATTATCACAGGTGATCTGACAGTGGAAGTGTAGGACTCTTACCACCTGATGTCAGAGTATTGGCAGACTCTGACGATGATGGTGGCCAAACAGAGACATAGGGGGTGCAGAGGTTGAATTTGACACTGTGGATGACATTCAGCCATCCTCTGTGATTCCTTCAGACACATGAAATAAATAGAAAAATAGATACGTTGAATAATTTAATAGATCAAAGCTTTCAGGTTTCCCCATCTTCAGTGTATAAGCATGTAATTACAAAATTACTCTTAAATATTAAAACATGACACAACCCACCAATCAAAATAATAAAACAGTTAAATAATTAAATAACCAATTATTTAAGAATCAATTAATGCAACATCATCTGTTTCTTCTGTAAAATAGGCTTTAAGCTAACTGCCCCATTCAAGCCTGGTATGCTGTCTGCATTTAATTCTAAAATCCATATGAGTTCAGCATTTTCTAAATTGTTATTCATATTACCCCCTCTTATATTCTTATACAAACATTTGATTACCCTGAACCTAAAATGACGCTTAGTCCCCTTCTCATGCACATGCTTAGCCAAGGCATTTGTCTCTAGGTTCCTGTTGATAGCAGACTTGTGTTCTATTATATGGAGTCCCGGGGAGAAAAGCTCCATAAGAACATTATACAATTTGGACAAGTAGCCAAGTAAGCTATATGTGCTGTAGTACAACTAGCATAGTCATCAAAAATATAATGTTTCTGGGTAATAGGGTGTATAAATATAGGATCCATATCAATATCTTTACAGCACAAAACTCGCCCCTACCAAATGGGAGCCGTTGATCATGGGTCGGTGGAGGTGAGTAAACCTATGACATCTTTAGAGAAAAAGGTACAAACATATAAGAGACTCCAGTGTCTTCCTGTGCCACTCGATGTATGTTTAGGGCCATCATGTAGGTGGAGGCATGTTCCAGTAGGTCCTCCATAGAAATGCTTAAGGTAGTAGATGTGGCACAGGCTGATATGCATGACTGCCTCCACTGTGTTGCCAATTCAGTGGATCATATGAATGACACGTTGGAATGGGCAGTGTCTGTGATAGGATGTCTACTGGGAGGGGGACAGCCTTGACATGGGAGTAGATCAGCCACATCATCTGCTGTTAGCCAGTGTGTCCATGCCCAATCATGCTCCCATAGTGGCCCTACTTCCACTGATCCATCAGTGGTTGAGGTGTCCACACCCAGACATGGCAAGTCATGGGGTTGTGGTCCTGGGGCATCTTCATGAGGGGAGCTTGTCCACCAGACAACAGTTATTGTCAGGTAGCAGCAGTACATATGACCATGGTCTTAAACGTGCCAGTGCAACTCCTGGCAGAGCCAGTTCTCATGGTTGGATATGACAGTGATGAACTGTTACCTCTACCATGCACGGCTCACACCTGTCTGACATACCAAGATGTAGAGCTAGTACAGAGCTTGGCTGCATTCATGCATACACTTGCACACCAATATCACTTGAAGGACCCATGCAGACACACACAACAGTTACATGGTTCAGCCATGAAGCTTAAAGCTCATTTTGTCTCACTGCCCATTTCTTACTTTATCCAAATGTCTGCCTGCTTTTCTTTCTTACTCACAGACACTCACTGACCTTTTTTGTCAGCCTAGGATTCCTGCCCCCCCCCCCAACATTTGTGTCTGATGCTCAGGGTGCATAGCTGAATTAGTACTTTGTATATCTGCTTTGTGGTGTTATTTTGCTAATTGTACCTTTGACATGCTTTGGTATTAGGAAGTTAGACAGTTGATAGAATCAAACATTTTTTGCATCAGTATTGTTAATCATCTTGTGAGGGTTGTGAAGTCTGAAACTGAATTGTGTCTCATTACTTTCTAACTTCTCTCTTTGATGATGTTCCAGTACAAAAGTATGGTGCTAAATTGGGACATTCACTGACCGTCAGTACTTTTGAGAGGTATGACTGTGTGAATCTTTGATGTCTAAATCCTACTACTTGATACAGGACACAGATAGTCACATAAGTCTCTGCTGTCATTTCTGTTCAAATCACTCACCTTTTACTTGCTTACATTACCAAGAAACAACATGCAAGGATATGCCATTCATTCATATTATTACACAATATATTCCAGGTTCAACACTTATCTTGTAAACCCAGCAGTTGCAAAAGTTTTAGTTGAGGGCTGACTCTGTCTGATGCTAGCAGTACACAGCCGATACATGGTTATGTAAAGGTTGTGAGTGTTACCTGGCATCAATGTTACTATATGTATATGCGTAGGATGAAGGTTTTAGTCCCTTAGGTGATGAGTGAGGGTAGTATGCATTACCTCTTAGCCAGTGCAAGGACATATTGAGCAAACCTATATCTGCCTACACCTACAGCAGCTAGTGGTTCCCCCTCTGGCTCCTTAACTGCATGTGGCTGTGGTGACCTTGCCATTGGTGGTGGGATGTGTGCCCCTTCTCCTTGTTGATCCTGCTGAAGCTGCTTTCTCAGGATGATGTGTAGCATGCACATACAGTGAATATTTCAGTACATGTACGTGGATTGTATTGTATGGCTCCCTCAGATGCATCTAGGCACCGGAACCATGACTTCAGCAGCCCAAGCACATGCTCTGTGATATTGCTGGTTTAAGTGTGTACCTCATTATGGCATTCTTCAGTGAGTGGGTGTGCATTTCTGATGGGCGTTATCAGCTGCAGTTCAAGTGCTTAACCTGCATCTCCCAGTAGATGATCCTGTGGGATATCCCCCAGTGAATATCTGATACAGTTGTGAAGTGTGCAAGATATGTGAGCCATGCTAACTGCTTAGGTTGTCAGCACACATATTCAAGATGATTCCCTTGGCATTACACATGACTTGGCAGTTAATAGAGTGGAAGCCCTTTCTATTTATGCAGAGCCTTCTCTGTTCCCCGGATAGTGCCTTAATTTCTATATGTGTACATCTATGCACCCAGTACTTCAGGGTGGTGTGCTACTGGTGGAACTCCTGCAGATTTGTGGCCCTGTCCTTAGGAGTATGGGGAAATATATATATATATATATATATATATGTATGGTCACTGGCTTGTTGGAACATAGCACTGAGGTACTGATGGAGGACCCTGGATGCTGATGCCTGTGACACCCCCGGCATGTCCCCTGTTGGTCTTTGAAAGGGTTTTGTAGCTAAAATTCTAAGTGCTATATATACATTTGTCTCCACTGGTATGAGTTCTCCTCATTTTGCCCTCGGTCTGAGTTGAGGATGACAGAGATTGCAAAGTTTGTGTAGTGTGTATCTATCTACCCATGTAGCGCTCAACAATTTCCACGTCATGCAGATTATGATAAGTTAAATGGGCTCTGAAAACTCTTCTCCTTCTTGGCCTTGGTCTATTAGCAGCAGCACAAACTTTAGCCTATTGCACTTACACATGAATTAAAGCAGCAGCAGCAGCAGCCCCTAACATTCTTTCTGTCTAGACTCCTTTCTGTGGCTGTATTCCAATAGATTTTGGAATTTGCAGGAAAAAAACAGCAGTGAGTTTACATGGTTGCTTTATAACTTGTTGAGTAGCCCCTCCATCTTGGATTGGTTGATTAGCATGTAATTCAGTTGCTTATGCTGCAATTAGCATGTCATCATGTTTACCTTGTTTGCATGGCTCTACACATCATGTAGATCTGCTTACTGAATCCAAAACAGCGCTGTACCATGCAGGGTTTATTGAATCTTGTCATGTGAATACACTGACTGTTATCATTGAAAAGAAGACCTTCAGATCCAAATTCACTGCCACTGTTGTAAAAGTATCTTCAACTGTCTTTTCCCTTGACTGGACCCCTATTCTCGACACACAGATCATAAGAAAGCAGCTGAATTTTTATGCACACTCTCTCTAGTCTACAAGAAAAACATATTCCCATAATCCCTAGATTTTCTAACTCCAAACCCAAGAAGTTGGTAATCCATGAGTTAAAATCTCTTCTCAAAATCTGGGATGAATCCTTGCACTCTGGAAATCTAATCTCACTCCCGAAAACAGGGAACAATATACAAATCTAAGCAACTCGGTCATAAAAACCATTGGAAGACCCCAAAGTCATTCCATGATAGACCTCCAAAGCTCTCTTAAATACATCCCTAGGAAATTTTGGAAAGATGTCAATAACCTCACAGGACATAATGTGCCTCACACATTTACTAGTACTTCCTAGTGCTTGTCTACATATGATCTCCACAGACACTTTAGTGACCTCCTCAAATGTGCAGCAAACACCCCCACACATGCTCCTTCATCCCAACTATAGTAGCTTCCTCTCTTATTTCTGCAAGGTCTCATCCAAACACATTATCCCATTAAAAGAACAAATACACCTGGAAGGTTCCCAGGTATAGACAACTTACATCCATGGTTCATATACCACTGTTGTGGCTTCATTGTTGTACCCTAAAAACATTTTTAATCTTTGTCCTGCTTCCAACACAATGTCCAATATATGGAAATCTGCCATAATAAAACTAATACCCAAATAAAAACCATCCATACTCCCATCACACTATTGCTATTTCCATCCTTCCAACCCTATGCAAAATATTTGAGAAAATCATCTACCTTCAGCTCATGCAATGTTTGTCTTTTTGGCTTTTCCCGGTTAGGGGTCGCCACAGCGGAACTCCGGTCTGCTAATGATTGGCAGTTGATTTTTATGCTGCCAAGTTGCCAGCCCGACGCCCAACCTGTAGTGAAGGCACACCCATTCACACATGTCTTTCGGAGGCCACTCGACTGCGAGGAGGACATGCAGACTCCACAGGGATGAGACCTTGCAGAAATAAAAGAGGAAGATACTATAGGTGGGATGAAGGAGCATGTGTCAGGGTGTTTGCTGCACATTTGATGAGGTCACTAAAGTGTCTGTGGAGATCATCTGTAGACAAGCTCTAGGAAGTACTAGTAAACGTGTGTGGCACATTATGTCCTGTGAGATTATTGACTTCTTTCCAAAATTTCCTAGGGATGTCATGCAATGTATTAATAAATACCACCTTCTCTCACAAAACATCATGGCTTCTGGTCAGGAAAGAGCACAGCCACAGTCATCTGGTCTCTGAACAATGAAATTCTCATGTTATTGGACAAAGGCATGTTCTGGAGTGCAATTTTTATAGACCTCAGCAGAGCCTTTGACTTAGTTAATCACTCATCACTTATAAGCCACCTTTCAGAACTCAACATTAGCCCTGATGCAATCCCTTGGTTCCAAAGTTATCTGATTAGCTGCCTTTTCTCAGTGAACTATAACTCCTGTACATCTCTCTCCTCTCCACAACTCAAAGGTGTATCTTTAGTAGCTGTTCTTGACCCCCCCATTTTCTATATACATCAGTAAACTTCCTCTGAATCTTCCTTCCTTCCTTCTCCCATCCTTTACACAGATGACATGGTCCTCTACCTCTCAAACCATTCCCTAACTACCGTACTGCAAGATCTGCAGTCTGACTTTAGTCACCTCAATGAGTGGATTACTGCTAAAAACCTCATACTAAATGCATCCATACTAAATCTATGTTTTTTGGTACTAGATCCAAGACACCTTTAACAATCTGTAATAACAGCAACCAGCCCTTAAAGCAAGTCTCCTCTTTTATGTATCTTGGTCTGTGGTTAGATCCCTCACTCAATGTCCAGCTGCGTCTTGACAATAGATATAAAAAAAATATAATCCCCTACTTTTCATGGCACAAAACATATATCATTTCCTATTACACTCCACCACACATTGCTAGAACCTGTGTCTAACAGAGCTCTTTTCAAACTATCTGGAAATATACAGAGCTAAGTATATTTTTTTGGTTCTTCGGAATTGTGTACTGTAAATTGTTGCTGGACTAATTTTATTCAAAGTTGTGCACTGTTATTTTTGATTCACTGTATAGTTTTTCAGATCTCTGCTGAAAGTGTTTTGTCCCACCTCCCCCTATTTTCTGCTGTGTCTTAAGTTGGTATAACTGTTTTTTACAGCTTGTGTCATCTGACTATCTGAAGGATTACTTGCATAATAATAGACCCTGTTAGTTAAAAGCCTGCATATCATTGCTGGAACCTGTGTCTAACAGAGCTCCTTTCAAACTATCTAGAAATATACAGAGCTAAGTATATTTTTTGGTTCTTCAGAAATGTGTACTGTAAATTGTTGCTGTACTAATTTTATTCAGAGTTGGTTGTGCACTGTTATTTTTGATTCACTGTATAGTTTTTCAGATCTCTGTTGAAAGTGTTTTGTCCCACCCCCACACCCTATTTCTGGTTTGTTGTTTAAATTTGGTGGCTTTTGCAGTTGCCCGCCCCACTGTAGATTTGATCTGGGACACTCCCCTCAGTCCCATCTCTTTACCACATTCTACCTAATACACTCCTTCTGCACTTGTTTTCAGTCATTTTTAATTTAATTGCATTTTTTAAAT
The DNA here is from genome assembly GCF_019279795.1 of Protopterus annectens. NCBI lineage: Eukaryota > Metazoa > Chordata > Ceratodontiformes > Protopteridae > Protopterus > Protopterus annectens. The sequence goes on along the minus strand of NC_056732.1, from coordinate 294,137,802 downwards.
GGTGTTTGGTCTAATATTGCTACATACTCAAGTGTGATAGCTTGCACTGCATTTGAATTGTTTTTACTGCTGTTTTAGCTACTTTTCTGTAAAAGAAAAAAACAAACTGTAAGCCTGTTTCCTACCTTTCCTGTAACTAGTGTAGTCCAGATGCAGATTTGCTGTATCCAGGACTGTATGTAAGCTTCTGAGCCCCCCAAGCCTTTCTATGTTGGAGAGAAGCCTTCTAGCTTGTCAGTGGGAGTGACAAGCACTAGGTAACCTGTCTACCACATAAGGATTGGTTCTGACCCAGAAATTGTAGTTATTGGCTGTCTGGGCAATCTTTTCCATCTCTCTCAACTTTCTGATTTGAAATCCCACATTTGCACTTGTTTCTTTCCTGTAACTAGTCTAGTGCAGATACAGATTCTTAGTTTTAGCACTTGAATTTGCTTATTCGTGCTCAGCATTTGTTTAGAACTTGTTGTAAGCACTAAATAAGCTACTAATTACTGTAGCACTCAACCTTCCTCATTACCTAGAGGAAAACAGTTTTTGCACTTACTTTCCTCACTTGCTTAGAGAAAAACAACTCTTGTACTCACTTTTCTCACTTATCTAGAGGAAAATAGTTTTTTATTCAGGCATGTCCAAGGGTCAACTCCCAGTGTTCTCTCCTGTCTATCTGATGAATCTGGGCATCTTGGGTCAATGAAGAAATTGCTTCATATACACAGACAACCCTCTCCTCCTACCACCCAACACTACAACCTGTGAGAGATGCACTTATCTAAACAAACTGGAGGTAAGACTCTCTCCAACCAAGACTGAACGTGACATTCAAGAGGAGAAGGTAAACACTTGCACCACACCACACTTATCACATAGTCTCACTAAATCTACACCACCAAAATCCAAACATAGAAACACAAAAACATTTGCGGAGGCTCTTAATAATAATCTGCCCAAGCAACAGAGACCTCCAAAGCAGAAACGCAAGCAACTTCCACCCCCCAACACAACCAAAATGACACATAGCCCACTGACTCAGAGTGCCAGTCAACCACAGCCAATAAGGCAAAACAACATATCCAACACACTAGTCATAGATGACTCTATAGCCAGGCACATTGATGTCCCACTCACCAGGCTAAACAAGGAGAAAGTTACTGTCAGCTGCCTATCAGGTGCCAGGATCCACCTCATAATCCACGCACTCAGGTCACTCCACAACAAGTACAAATATGACTCTGTCATTGTCCATGTTGGTGTGAATGACCTGAGACGTACCTCCCTCAACTACATGAAAAGAGACATGGAAGAGCTTTTCGATCTTGTAGCCCAGGCAAGTATGACCCTAGCCGTGAGTAGCATTCTGCCATCGCCCAGAATGGTACCACAGTACAAGGACAAAATGATTGACTTAAACAATTGGCTAAGCTTCTGGTGTAATTCTAAGGGGATCCAGTATCTGTCTGCTTGGGATGACATCGTCGAAAGACCATGATGCTTTGCCAGAGATGGCCTGCACCTGTCGCCCTTGGAATTCCAGATACTGGCTAAGGCTCTTGCCGCCCCTATAGTGCCTTTTTTAGCCAAGGTTCAAATGACAAATTCACCACCGTAACAGGAACGGGCAAGCAAAAACTGAGGGTAATGCTACTCTAAATCTCAAAATGCACTCACTCGAGGCACTCCTTAAAATGGAGAACATCGATATCTGTGCAGTGATTGAGACCTGGTTCAAGGCTCCAGAGAGCACCCTTGCACTACCAGGCTATAACTCATACCACACTTTTCGGCCATGTAACCTGGACTGGAACACCAAAGGCGGAGGTGTGTCCATATTCATTAAGGATATCCACACCTCCAGGCTAGCTGCTCAGCATAATGCATCCGAGGTTATTCAAGTACAACTAACTCTGGGCAAAACTGCAATCCAAATTGTAGCTTGCTACAGATCCCCCACCATGCCCCAGGATTTCCACTGCTCTTTTCTTGATGTACTGGAAAATATTAGGGTTCAACCAAACACCCTAATAATGGGTGATTTCAACTACCCCCACCATTAACTGGGAAAAGTACTCGTGTACCAACTCCTTCTCACAACGCTTTCTGGAATTCATAAACTCCAATGCCCTGGATCAACTTATCCACACTCCCAGCAGGGGCAACAATATCCTAGACCTAGTCATTACCAACATGAGTGACCGGTGTTCCACACCTGAAGTCAACTCCTCGTTGGTCCGATCCGACCATAAGCTAATCACCCTTGATATCCACATCCGCCTGCACCCCCCCCCCATTAAGGAAACCACAGAAAAAAATTTCTCCAAAGCCAACTTCATGCTTCTTAAGACAGAAGTGTTGAACTTCATGACACCCATGCAGATGGACAATACAGTTACGACTGCTGAATCCTACACAAATGCACTCTATAAGCACTTACATGAGTGCATGGATTGTGCTATCCCAAACAAAATCAAGACGCTATCCTCCAAAAAAAGGAAGCCAATCTGGTGGTCCCCTGCCATAAACAAACTGTACAACAGAAGGAAGAAATTGTTGCAAAAGAGAGTAAAATCCCATGAGTGGAGGAGCTCCCTGGTCAGCCTCAGTAAGAAGCTGAGATCCCTTATAAGATCTTCCAAAGCTAGCTACGAAAACAAAATTGCCACTGATTCTTAGGACAATCACAAAACATTCTATAGCTATGTCAAGAATCTCAATGGCAACACCCAGATCTGCTCTGAGTTACAGCACAACGGCACGAAAATTACAGAACCAACTGATATTGCCAACATCTTGGCAGATAGGTTCAGTGCAAACTTCACCCCCCCCTCACCCCCTAAAGGGCCCATATCTATACAGGAAAAATGCAGAGCCCCTGTAATCACAACTACGCAGGTAAAAGCTGCACTCTCTAAATCCAAAAACACAGTATCCATGGGACCGGACAATATCCCAGGCTGCATTTTACATGAACTTCAGAACCAACTGGCTCCCCACCTAAGGACCATGTTCAATCATAGCTTCATATCAGGCTTTGTACCAACTGAATGGCGTACAACAACAGTTATCCCACTCCGCAAAGGGGGAGCCACCACTGATCCTGCGAACTATCGCCCTATTAGCCTGATGAGCCTGGTCTACAAGGCCATGGAACGTATCATCATGGAATTCATAAACAAAGACATTGGTAACCTCCAAACTCTGGATCCCACCCAGTTCGGGTTTGTGAAAGGCAGATCATGCCTCCTGAACCTGATCGACTTCTTTGAGGCAGTCACCAAAGCCGTAGATGAGGGTAAGGTGGTTCACACAGCCTATCTTGACCTCTCCAAGGCTTTCGACACCATCCCCCATTCTGGAATTATAGCTAAACTCACTAAACTAGGTGTAAATCCCTACGTCACAAGATGAGTTGCCAACTGGCTCACTGACAGAATCCACACTGTAAAAGTTGCACACTCCAAATCTGACCATAAACCCGTGACAAGTGGAGTACCACAGGGTTCAGTCCTGGGACCTCTCCTGTTTGGTATCTACTTCTCTGAAGTACAGGCTAACACAGAAGGTCTCTGGCTAACGAAGTTCACAGATGACTGCAAACTAGGAGCCATAGTAGAGTCCCCAAATGATGTGGAAATCCTACAGAAGGGCCTCGTTGAGACAGATGCCTGGTGTCAGAGCCATGGCTTCAAGCTCAATGCCAAAAAGTGCATTGTCATCCCCTTTGGTAAAAACTCTGTACCCATGAACTACTACATAGACAGCAGTCTACTTAACACTGAATGTGTGATAAGAGACCTTGGGACCCAGGTGGACAGTAGTCTGTCCTTTGATAGTCACATTGCCACAGTAGTCAGGAAGTCCTTCTACGTGGTACACCTCATCATAAAAGGGTTCTCATCCCGGAAAAAAGAGGTCATTGTTCCCCTCTACTCGACACTCATTAGACCTATTATAGAGTACAAAACCCCTTTTGGAATGTACCTCACAAGACATCTGCAGCAGCTGGAAAGGCCACAGAAGTACCTCACAAAGAGGATTACTGGCCTCAAACAGATGCCCTACACTGACCGTCTCAAAAAAACTCCAGCTTTACTCTGTAGCATATCGCCTACTCTGAGGTGATCTCTGCCTAACATATAAAGCTATGTCAAACCCAGAACTGTTGGACATGCTACACCTAAAGAAGTCCCAATCCCTCTGAGCTAGATGCTCTAGGGACCTAAACCTTGTGACCACAATAAACAGGATATGCTGGAGGGATAGATTCCTGTCCCAGAGACTTCCCATACTCTGGAACAGGCTACCCATCTATGTCAAGCAAAATTCTTCATTAGCACTCTTCAAGAAAAATCTTGATGAGTGGATAGGAAATAGGAAATACACCTCGGGGATCACTTCTGTATCTCTGCTCGATAGTGGCACAGGAAACTAACTTTCTTGGGTGGCATAAGTCAGGGAAGCTTGTTGGCTAGGCTTACGTAGGCTCTCGGGCCGATAGCCTAGTACCTACCTATGAACCTATGAAAAGGGAAATGAATCCTACTTACTCAACTTATATTCAACCTCCCCCTTATATCAGCAGTCTCTACTAAAAACCCCACCACTGTTCAAACACTAGAAAACAAAATATGTAGATTTATTACACACTCCCCAAGAAATGAACAAAACTGTATAATGCTAAAGAAAGCACACACTGACTCCTAATTAACCAAAGAGCAGACCTGCTCCAAGGATCTTAACTGTTCAAACCCCTATATGAACATAGTCTTCCTGCTTTAACATCAGAACTAATAAGACACACTCCCACATGCAACCTAAGAAACTTGAACCACTCAGGCTGTAAAGTTCAAATCCCACAATCCAAGTTACGTATCACTGACCATTTATTCTCTATTCGTGTACTTCCCCTATAGTAACTTCCACCTCTGTAAACTCTTAGAATGCATAAATGTAACTACTGTTTGTCTATAAATGTAAATAGAAATGTAACTTCTCTGTGTTTGACTGGAACTTAATGGAGCTTTTCTCCCTAGGCCTCATATGAAAATGATATTATCCAGTCAGACTTTCCTGGTAAACAAAGACAAATAAGTAAAATAAATAAATTCTTGGGCCAAATTGTCGAGTCCCTCCCACTTGAAATGAAAGACTCATTCTCTTATTCCAAATTCCATTCTGTACTAAAATCACATTTAGTTAAACAAGCAGAGTGTACTTGTTATCCCTAGGGTCACATCAGTTAAGTCTACTTTAATTACTCTCTAGTTTGACTCAGCTACTAAGATTTATTTTTTTATTTTTATTTTATATTTGTTTACTGGGTAGTGTCCGACTGGGCTAGTAGCCCAGTTTCAGCAGAGACCCAGGAACAAAAACTCCACAAAACCAGATACTCAGTACAAATATAGAGTACCTAAAAGATCATACATTTTTTATAGTACATTATAAACACTGTGAAAAAGAAAAAACTAAAATGAGAAATAATATATCATAGTGACAAAACTGAAAAACATGTATACCACAGAACTCATTGTTAACTGGGTGAAAAGTTGAAACAGAAACAATGAGCATGTGTAAAAGAAGAGATTTAAGCGCATGCAGAGTTTAAGAGAGATATAGACCAAAAGAGAAATAAGAATTACTGAAAGTAAAATCAAAATAAAAAAAAAACGTTGGGAGGTGATCAGCTATAACATTGTAGAAAAAATAGAAATACAACCAGCTGAAGAGAGAAATAGCAAAAGAGAGAAAATTAACCAAGGGTATTACAATGGCATAGTCACTTTCTTTTTAGATGTTCTTTTAATCTTGTTTTGAAGGAAGAACAGCAGGGAGTGTTTTGTAAGCTTAAGGGCAGGGCATTCCTAGACTTGGCTATTTTGTTTAGGGAGTCACTGTGGTTGTTATGTGATTGTGCTGTTTTGAGCAGAGGTCTATTGGAAGATCTAAGGGATCTGCTGTTTACTTTTAGTTGGGATAGGGTAGGTATTGCAGGGAGCTATCTGGGTAATATATGATTTTATGGGTAAGGGTAAGTTGGTTTAGTGTTAACAGGTTGGGGAGTTCTAACCAGTTGAGTTGAAGAAGAGCAGAACAGTGGTGGGCTTTAGGGGGTAGATTGGTGGCAAACGTAGCAGCTTTGTTATAGCAAGTTTCTAGAGTATGAAGATCAGTGTTGCATAAGTTGGTGAAGATGTGAGAGCAATAGAGAAGTGAAGAGAGAAGCTGAGATCTAGCTATAGTTAGCCTGGCTTGGGTTGTTGGATAAGGTTTGGCTCTGTAGACTGCTCCGAGTTTTGTGTAGACTTTTTTTTTATGGTAAGTGAAATATGACTATTGAAATTGAGATGGTGATCTATTGTGATATCAAGGAGCTTGGCCTGGATTGTAGGATCAATTTTGGCACCGTTTGCAGAATGAATAGAGAGGGACAGGAATCTCTTCTTGGTAGTTTGGTCTTATTTGAGTTTAGGATGAGTTGGTGGTAAGATAGGAAAGTTTCAGTTTTCAGGAATGCTTTTGCATCTTTTGTTGTAGTTGTTGTGGGAGGTGGCCGAGCAGATGAGAGCTGTATCATCTGCGTATTGTATGATTGAGGCAAGTTGGGTTGCTTTATTAAGGTTGTTTGTAAATATGATAAATAGCAGAGGGCCAAGTATAGAACCTTGGGGTACACCTGTTGATACTGGGAGTAGTGGGGAGAGGTTATTCTCCCATTTTGTAGCCTGTTGGTGGTTAGATAGATAACTGTGAAACCATGTCAGGGATTCTGGACTGAGATTTAGGGCAGCAAGTTTGTTGAGAGAAGTTGGTGGGAAATGGTGTCAAAAGCTTTTGACATGTCTAGGAAAATTGCAGAAACTAGTTGGCCTTTGTTCATATGGTGATATATAGTGTTGGTGAAGGATAACAGGGTTGTGTTTGTGCTATACTGGGGTCTAAAACCAGGCTAGGTATTGGATAGGAGGTTGTTTGTGATAAGGTGATTGAGAAGTTTAAGTTGAAAGATCCCTTGATCCTTGTGACACATCTAATTTACTGTACTCTATTTTCTCAAATGTTCTGAAAGTTTTGTACTTATTAGAAACTAATGCATTGGATGTACCTTGTATCCTATGTACTACACCACCATTGTAGTGTTTTAATTTCACTTACCTGTGATTACACTCTTTTCTATTTTGTATGTCTAGGCTGAGACCATTAAGTGGTCAGAACTGATCAGTGCTCAAACTCGGTAAACAAATTCAAATAAATAAACAAACAAAGAAACAAAAAAATAAATAAATCTAACCCTGTTCTACCTACCCAACTCATGTGTTCACTCCATAAGCCTCTGTTTCTTCATCCTTGACGAGAGTGGGAGGTGATCCATGGTACTGTTTCAGCCAAAGTCCGTCTCCCTATACCCTTCTGTTCTCATCAGTTTGCTTACCCTAGGTTCTAATTCTCCTTACTCCCTTGTTCCTTTCTGTGCTAGTGTTCCTCCTTTGTGACGTCACATTTATTCTGATCATTTGTGCAGATTTCTGCTCATCATTCATCCTTCCCTGTTCTATTTGTGAATAACTTGTATCCTGGCTACTTCAAGTTGCACCCATTTCAGTTGCTCCATTGAGGAAAAGGATGGAGCCCTAATTAGTTCCGATAGCAGGAATGGGCGGGGGGGGGGTGCTGCTGGGGGTTGGAAGGGATAATGACTCACTTAAACAACTGTCTTACCCATCCTTGTGGTAGGTTGAGCTTTCTGGTTGGCTGTGCTCCCTGCTGACAGCTGGGGCTTTTAGTTCTTGCAGGTAAAAGTGAGGGTAAAGAGCTGGCAGATGTTATATGATGAAGAGTATGCATGTGGCAACATGTGCGCATGAACTGCATTGATATCACTGCACATCATGCTGCGTGGTGTGGTTAAGGGTGGGTCTTAGGGAAGATGCCTCCCCTTTTGTCAAGCCTGAGCCATGTGGATATTGAGACAGGGATATAGTGGATGGTAGAGAGAGAACAAAAAAAATGTGAAAAAACTCCTACCTTCTCTTGCCACTGGCCCATATTTCTGTAATATCAGTAAAGTCTGTTCTCCTCTTCTACATCATTGTTTGTTACTCGCAGCTTCTTATCTAGACTCTGCACTGTGTAGTGATGCTTTCCAACTCTGATTTAAGTCACCACTGGTTGGTTGTATGTAATCCTCTGTGTGTGTTTTCTGCTGCCTGAGCACCTATAGTCTTCCTTTTGTTTCTCTGGAAGCCCCCTCCCACCTTCCATGTGCTGTCATTGAGACATAACTTTCCAACACAGCTCTTTGAACTAGTTTCCTCTCTGGGCTGTGATAGAGCCTAATCCATGCACAGAGTTGGTCTGCCAGGTCCCCCCTCCTCATACAAGTTCCAAGTTCTTCTGCATTCTTTACTGCCACAGATATTATTCTCCCCCATCATTTCCTTTTCCAGAGCACTGGCTGCAGACAGATTTCAACCTCCAGTTGCTTCCTTTGTTTAGATGGCTTGTCCATTCAAGAGAGTAGTCTAATTTGTACCCTACTGGCTGTCCAATCATGCTTCCTTTTGTTTAAGGAATCCTACTGCCTGTCTGAACATGCTTCTTTTTTGTTTAAGGAATCCTGCAGACAGTAGTGCTTTAAAGGCATTCTGACAACTCACACAAATGTTACATAGTTTAACTAGGTTTCAGAAGGAGAATCTGGGATGATCTGTCATATGGTCTCAAATGCATATGGATTGCATTCTGCTTGTTAAATTAATTTTATGCATTTATGCAATATCTTACATCATTTGTCAGAGTCTGTTAAGTTACTGCCCATTCAAACCAAGAGAAGATAATGAAGACAGAAAACATACTGTACTGTGAGAAATATTTGTACATGAGGTAATTTGCATTAATGTATAAATTAATTTACTCCTTGTAGTGTTATGCATAAATGCATCAATATTTCTTTGGTGAAAAAAGAATAGAATGGTGATGAGGAGACAGTTTCTTCATTTATAAGAATGGTAAAAGACAATCTCTGAAGTGCAGTAGCGATACAAAACGCTGCATCTGTAATATAAGAACTTAACAAAATTGTGAAGTTAAATTGCTGTACAGCATAGGACAAAACAGAAAAAAAAATATAAAAATCATTTTTGCAGGCAGGCTGCACTCCCTTTGATGGGGTGGGGGTGGGGGCAGATCTTATAAACTTGATTTCTATATATCTTATGCCCAAGATCACAGTAACTTGGAGAAAAAATATAAGTGACTTAAATGAAGAACTTCACCTCCTACTTCTTCTTTGAGATGGACCACCTCATGACATAGTGCAGCAGCTGTGACAAAGCAGCCCAAGATGCACCACAGCATCGCTAGCCTACAAAAGCAATTTATTAAAGCTATATTTTGAGATCTAGCTAAGTTGCAAATGTTAAACATAATATCTCCAGTAGATATCCTTATCTGAAATGTGGTGTATTGTGTGGAAGAGACACAGGCAGTGGAGTAATCAAAGCTCAAGTCATATTACTCATTTATTTTTTCCCTCACTAACCTCTACAGAATCCTGCACCAATGGCTTACTTCCTGCAACCAGCTGATCCATTCATTCCACATTGGTGGAAGCCCACATTCCCTGGCTAGGCAAAAGCTCTACATCCCATTTCTTTCTGCTGAGAAAGCCCAGTCAGGTTATCTGTTCCCCTGCGGACAGAGTTGAATGGTAAAGAGCTTTTGGGCCCTGTGGTGCAGTTTCCTCTTCCTTCCCTCTAGGCAGCTTACTAACTTGGTATAGCTGCCTGGCTAGGAGAAATACCCACCCCCCCAGCTCATTGGTGACCATGCTTTGCTAGCAGTGTGAGCTTGACCAGCATCTTCCATGAGTGATCATTTATTCTCTAGTAGGTGTCACCAGTACTGCAGGCCAGGCCACCTCCCTTCCTCAGTATGGGCAAGCTGGTGTTCGCTGATGAAGTCCATCCTCCCACTCAGGTGTCCATGATGCTAACTGACCATGGATTTCCTGAGCTATATTTAGGGCTTTGCCCGTCTATGCTATGGGGCTGGTAGCACTTCCTTGTTAGTTTTGTTTAGGAGAGCAAAATAGCTGCAGGGTTTCTCTATTGCTGTTTGGCAGTAACAGAGGACATCACATTATGTAAAGCTTAACTTAAAGCAATTTATGAATAAGCTATAATTTAATTTTAGTGTGTCGACTTTCCAGGGTGGTAGTGTTTGGAAACTCAGGTATTACTCTGTAGTCAACATATTCTATGTGGGTGCACTTAATATCATTTACCATGCCTTGCACAGTACTGGTATTGACTGTGGCACATCTAGTTCAGAATTTGAGCCCGCAAACTGATAGTTGTCAGTCTTGTTATTAGCCTGGGCTGAATGCTGTGTGTAAATAGAACACCTTTTAGTCAAGCTTGTCATGAGAGCAAGTAGAGCCTCTAGTTTGGTTTTAGCTTTGAAGAAAATATTCAGATTGTTTTAGTTTCTAAGCACAAGATTGTTGTAATGCTTAGGCTATTATAATAAAATGTACAAGGTGCTCTTTACCAAGCATGTTTCTTACAAATTCAAAGCAACTACTGCCTTATGTGAATCTTTTATACTGTGTATTCGATGTGTTCATTTTCCCTAACTTGAAATGAACTATCAGTTTGTACATTTGCAAACTATAAGAGAACAGTATGTTATGCATTCATAATTGTTAATGAGATAAATTCGGATGCAAACATGATGGAATGGCTTTTTCTTTCACTGATAAATAGCAGAGGATAAACCATGGAATGGAGGATTTGATGGAGGATAAGGAATTAATCAGTGTAGATGTACTAAGAGCATTAGAAAGATGGAACACATAGATAAAGTGTTTGACATACAAGGTAAAAAGCCAATAATTGCTTTCGATGGACCTTTTCTGTTAAAGTCACAGGATCTCAATAAGCCAGTCACGTCTTCTAGTTGCTGATTACGAGCTGACAATTTTTCTAAACTACCATCTGAAAAAATGGTGTTTTTAAGCAGTTTCTAATTCTGTAACATGGAATAATGTAGCAGTGAAGTTTAATCTTATTAATTGAGAGAAGAAAAGGAAAGGGGATTTGAGGAATTGTCATTACAAAGAAGTCCCAAGTGATCCAGATATTTATATGGAATATATCTGGCTGTTCCAGGACAGTGTGTCTGACATTTGCACTGAGGTTGAAAGGAACAACTACCGGGTGTGAATATGGAATTAAAGAAGAGCAACACAGGAGAATCTGACTTTTGAAAGCAGTGCTCATTTAAAAGGCATGCCTTAAGTAGGTGTGTGCAGGTGTCCTTCACTGTGTACGTTTTTAGTGAAACTGCCAGCACAACAGTAATCTGTCATTGTAATTTAAGTGGCAGTTGGTAATTTATACGACAGAAAGAAAAAGGGGCCATCCTGCTGACTTGCAGCACCATAGCATTGCTTTTATCATCTTTGTTTAGTTGTTTGCAAAAATGACTGTTGTCTTACAGTCACTGTGTTTTTTTTTTGTTCTGTGTCAAATAAAAGGTTTTATTGCCAGTGTAGGATCTGTAACATTGTAAAACTGTAGATAGATTACTATAGGAACTTACCAGAGCATGTGTGTGTTAATATAACCAAGTTATGATTATATTTGGCCTTGGTAATTCAAAGAGAATGGCAAATGATGAATATTAGCATCAATACTAAGTCGTTGCATGTAGTCATGGTTAAAGTTGCCTAGGTCATTTTCTTGCTGTACACTGTTTGAGAGCTTCAATAAACAGCATTTATTTGTATCTTGAAAAACATATTATTGTTCTTATTGTGAGCAGCTTTCATTAAACCAAAGCAAACTCTTAACTCACCAGTAGTGTGAAATTGATGTTTTACATGGTGGAGAACTTACCCATAAAATTCTTTCTGCAGTATATAAAATAAATAAATACCCCCATAATTAGATAAATCTATGCAGTGTACTGAAACAGGACGATTATAGTATTTGTTCTTAAATGATTGTGATTATGGCTGGTGTGCAGTCTGGGGCATTTGATTTGACCCACACATTTGCTTTTCAGTGCTGTGATAGAAAAGTCATGACACTCTGGTAACAGCAGAGTATAGTACTGAAGACGTCCAACCATGTAACAGTGACATTTTTTTCTTAGCCTTAGCCCTCTTCAATGTCCATCACTAACATAAGGTAATCCATAAAAATTAAAAGAAAATTCTAGCCAAGCTAGAATTTCCACTGAGTGACCCCTCAAGCCTCTTATATTAGGGGCACATGGGATATATGCAAATGACCCTTATGAACATCAGGTGTTTCAGCTATATGGCGATTCTGAATGCCCATGACTTTTTTTTCTTTTTAAGTCGTTTAAGGGACAGATTCAGGCCAATATAGCCAAATCCCAATAGCTATTGACATGCATGTTTCAGCCTAGTTATGGCTTTATCGACACACCACAAGTGGACTGTTTGACTAAGGATTAGAAACATAGGGCTGTTATACCCAGCTGATGTCTATTACCATTAGGGTTTCTGCAAAATATCCCAACTAACAAACTAAAACAATGAGTGAAAAGGTCACACAGAAAAAACAATCAGTAAAAACTAAAAGAAAATTCTAGCTAAGCTAGAATTTCCACTGAGTGACCCCTCAAATCTGTTGTATTAGAGGCACAAGAGATATTTGCGAATGACCCTTATGAACATCATGTGTTTCAGCTATATGCCGATTATGAATGCCCATGACTTTTTCTTTTTAAGTCATTAATATAAGGTAGGAAACATATTTACGTTACTTACTTTTAATATATTTTACAGAACCCAGCAACACTGGTGATTATCTAAAAAGGAAACTTTGAGTACATGAATATTTGTCAAGATAAGGACATTGGTTTGCAGTATAGTTCATGAAAAGGATTTCCAAGAAGCAACATGTGCTGTCATCTTTGTTAACCAGAGGTTAGATTTCTGCTTGTGACAGCAAGCTCAGTTTTTAGTGAAGTCTCCGCATCAGTAGCACAAATGGTTATACACGATGCAGTACTTCTATAAAAATGTATTCTATAAATCAATTCACATTAATTGGATAGGTTATGTTCCATGTTGAGACAGCAAAATAATAGTACCCATTAATGAAGTTTGAATTAAGAAGTCTTTATCATACAATAGGTGAAGTATGGGAAGGGCAAACTCCCCAACCCCCTATGCAGCTGGATTGGCCACTGCCCCTTCTTAGTTAAGAAAACCTGCTATGAGTCTGCATAGTGTAAAGGTAAATTATGTAATTTCACCAGAACAGTTGGTGCTCTGATGGGATTCAACTGAATGTCTGAATACCTATTAAATATACACAAGCAGGCATCAGAGGAAATGAACACCCTTTCATGAGTGAAACTTTGTTGAATTTTGGTGCAACCTTGTTTCTCTCTTTACCTGTTATTTCAGTATCACATAAAGCCATTTGTGCTTTTTCATGTTACCATCTCACTCTTTATTCTACCTTTCTAAGAGGCAAATCATGTTCAAGTTTACACTTACAATGTTTTCTGAGGTCTTATGCCACTTGGAGGTTCTTCTCTACCTATCGCAACAGAACCCATATTTAGCAGTTAGGCTTTATGCACTGTTCATTTGATGTTCTTTTGGCTATGTCATAGGTATACATGTGGCTTCTTTATATAGCCCATGTCTGGTTCATGCTTTCTTCAGCTCTTTATCTGTCACCATTTCAAGTGCCAGACAGCTTCCCCTTACCAGGAGAAAAAGCTGACTGTGCAATCCTTCCTTTCTTTATCTTCAGTGTATCTTTGGTTAATGCTTCCACGTATGTTACTTTGTAAATAAATGGGAATGCAGTAGATAAATAGCCCCAATAGGTTGGCACACACAGAATCTTTTCTGTTTTAGGCCCAGATGACAGCAATAATGATATAATATTGTAGAAAGCTCCAGTAGACTACCAGAAATTGAAAGCAAAATGCTCTACCATCTTTTCTAACATAAGTCATTACAGAAATAAAAAAAAACATAGATGAGTCTAGAGAATTTGAAACAGTTTCACAACTGATACATAAAAGGTCAAAATGTATTATAATGATCGTCTTATTAGTTATTTACTGATTATTAGACTTCTGTAATTTCTTTAGCTTCTAAAGGCTAGCATAACTGTTTTGTCAGATTTATAATTGCTGAAGGATCCTCTACTAGTATTGGAAATCAGATAGGCACAATTGTTGGTAATACCAGGACCAGGCACTGGTTTTCCCCACATTTTTCTCTTCAGTAGTATTTGATGATCCTGAACCACGAGTTTCCTTAAGGAATGAGTATGAAAACCTGCAAGCTTCAAAGGTGCTGACTTTTATTCCAGAGGCATTTCTCTGCTGATATCTTCTAACCTGTCAGTGGCTAGAAAAGATGAGCAGAAGAGATACTTTCAAATGCTTCTAAGAAGTCTTTGGTAACAATGGTAGCATCTTATGAGGACCGATGTATATTGGACTTCAGACTGTAGTTAGATTAAGCCCTCAGTGTACCTTTGGTTCTGTAAAAGTGCACTGAAAGTCATGCTATTGATTTCCAACATAGTTTCAATCCTACCAAGTTTAACTGTTTTATAATTAACTTGTTAATACTGCTAAAACTGTAATGGAGTAATTAAAAAAAGGGCACTATTACATTAATTTAAGCTTGAATTCGGGTGACATTAATAGCATTTTGTTTCTCTGCATACAACACCTTGTGCAGTCTTAGAAAAGCAAAGAAAGGTCTGCTTACTTACAGTGTGCTTAGTTTTATGCTATCATACTTTCATTAGGGAAATACTTTGCAGTTCAGATAATAATCCAAATTACTTTTGGTTGACCTAAAACAGTTCTTAAAGTCTCTTCTAAATGTTCTGTGTTTTAATCACTGCTCATTGTAACAAATACATCTAAGTATCAGCTGATTAGCTGGTTTGTTTTTTTCAGATATGGGATGGCCAAGTTCGTCAACATATCTGAAATGGTTTGATATATTGCCCTAGGTGGTTTTATTTACCACCTGTCTATAAAGATTTGCCTTGTATTTGTATGCATCATTATGCCATTGAGGTATCAAAATAGTTTATCCTTTAATGCCAGTAAATTTTACAGTAAACTTATCCCACACTGTTACACAATGCTAGAAATATGTTGAATCAAATATAATAAACAAATTAAGAATCTCTGTATTTCAGTAGCAAAATTTCAAGGCTATCCCAGCAAATAAAATACTTAGTATGATTTACAGACCTTATTCTAATCACTTCTTATTCATTTTTACATTGCTGTTAAATTAAAAAAAAAATCTTTGAACATAGGACCTGAGTTCAATTTCCAATTTCTTGTAATAATTTTTTTTAGCTACTGACAGGAGATTCCAAAACATTTTTTGTTGTTTGGCTTTTTACAGATAAAAGAAGTGGAGCATTCATTAGTATTGTAGATTTAGTTAACGAACAATTATCAGACCATAACCCCTTAAAAAGTACTTAATCTCTTCCCAATAAACATTTAATTTTTCACAATCCATAAACATATGCGCCCAATCAGATTTTATATCTTAACTACATCTTCAGCAAACTGAACAAGTTATTTTACTAAACTTAGAAATTTTCTAAGGGGTAGCAAGCATTGTGTGTGCATATTTCCACATAAAACTTGAAGATGTTGACTAACTGAATTAAGTAACATAGCTTTGTTCATATCATCAACTGAATCACTCAATCCACTACTGTCTAAAAAGTCCCAGAATTTTGCATCAAAATTATTACCATGTATAATTAAGTTATATAACTTGGAAAGACTTCCTTTGTAGGTCAATTTCCCTTCGATGATAGAATTCATATACTCTTATAATAGGGAATAATGCTCTGTTCCTCTTCACCCATAGTACCTACAAATTCATCTGACTTCTTACTGATAGTATTAGCTAATTAACAGATGCACTCAACTTACAGTCTTTCATTAAACATCCTGATAACTTAGCTTTCCTGTTTTGAAAGCAGCTGGACTATAATACCAACCCATTCCTTTTTGTCAAATTCCTTTTAATTTGTTCTGAGCATCAACAAATCTAGAAGTGTATGCAATAGGAAGTCATACAAATTTCCACTTTAAAATGAATGGAGTTTTAAAAACATATTTTGTAACTGTCTTGAGAATTGATTTCATGTACACAGAGTCTAATGACTGACATTAATTTCCTTCTAAAGTATGTTTTATTAACCAATTGAAAGGATTGTTACATACTTCTAATTTATCATATTTAATAAACTTATAAGAATTTATTATAATCTGTTCCTAAATGGTTTTCCATTGACTAGTATAAGTTAAGGTTAACCACAGTATAATACAGAGAAAATCTGTAGCAATGGAATATGATTCTGCAACAGGGAAGTTAAAACCACCATACTTCCACAGTCTTATATGATTTCTATAAACACTTTTCAGCTTTTTGAGGCTCCATAAGAATGATTTTAACATGTTCCCATTTTCTTTAAACGTTTTTTTTTGTCTGAAAGTAAAGCTATTGACTAACAAAAATGTGGTTTACATGTTTGATGTTCACAATAGTAAACAACATGAAAGATCGGACACCAAATCATTCAAAGCCAAATTCGACTCCTGCACTGTGGTGTTCATACTACAATGCACGGACAGTCATTTTTTGCAGGGGGGCTACACCCGCTGCAATTTTTATATTCAAACTCAGAGATCGCACTACAGTATGGAAAAGGGTAAATCTCCCAATCCGCACTCTCCCGCGATCTCAATATAAATATCGCCCACGTATCCACCACCTGCCAGACTACATATGGCTGAGAATGTCATACATTCAACATTCTCAACATCTACTAAAGTGTTTTCTGCATTCAGAAAGTCGAACAAGTGAGTTTCAACCAAGCCATGTTCATGATACTCATAGTAAACTATATATATATATATATATATATATATATATATATATATATATATATAATAAGCACTAATAAGCACTAAACTGTCCTCAAAGGTAAAAAAAGAAAAAAAAAACTCATTCCATTTTTAGTAACGAGTAAAATGTCTTCAGTTATTTTTCAAAATTATGATTAATAATCTTATTCACATCTTGATACATTTTTATCCGTAAATATTTTCATTCTTTTCCTTCCCAATTTTATTTGTATTTGTATTTAAACATACTATCTAGTACTTTTTACACTAAAGTTTCAGTTTTATTAGGAAATTGTAGTGGCAGTACTTCTTGAAGCTTTCCAATTGTCTCATCTATTTCTTTAATTGAATAATTTAAATCTCCTAGATTTAGTGAAATATAATCTGCAAAAAGCCATATTCTAAATGGACAATCCTCATTAATTGGAAAAACATCAATTTTATCATAACATCTTATAACATTAGCTAAGGGTTCAATAACTAATGAAATAGTAGAGGAGATATGGACTTCCTTAGTTTGCACCTTTGTTTAAAGTGAATCCTTTTGAAATGAAAGGTCCAATTTTAATATATGCTTGGGAATCTCTGTACAAGTTGTTAAATATTTCAATAAATTGTTCTGAAAATGCAAATGCTTCTAAAATTTTAAATAAGTAGTTCTAATCTACCGAATCAAAAGCTCTCTCAATATCTACACTAATTAGAAATCATTTTTTATTCCTTTTGCTAAGTCTAAGATTGTTACTACTATTTTAATATTGTCATATGTTACTCTATTGACTATAAATCTTGTTTGCTCTTTATTAATGTACTATATCTCTTAATCTTACAGTGAAGATGAAAGCAAATATTTTAAAAACTAAATATTATAATGAAATAAATATATATGAGGAAATTATCCTTTCCTTGTTTAAGTATAGGTGAGATTACAGAAAATTTTCATAAGGGAGGAATTATTTTGCCACTCTGAATTATTCTGAAAACTTTGCTCACTAATTCTAAAATGTTTAAAAGAAACAGACTATATAATTCCATGTTTACACTATCTAATCCTAGAGCTTTGCCATTTTAACTTTTTTTTTTAATTTTTTAACTTCTATAAGTGTAATAGGCTTATTTAACTTGCTGATTGTTAAGTTTATTAGTAACATTTTCTTTAAATACTTATCAGTTTTGCAATCATCAGGATTATTAGTTTATCTTTATTAAGATACTCATGGATTTAAAAAAAATATGCATTTCACTATGTCTGAGGTAAGTTTATTGGTGTGAAGATTTTGGACATTATTGATTAATGGTTTTTGCTTAACATCTTAATTCTGTTAGCTAATCTGTGAAGATTTTTTTGAGTCATCACATATCTATGCAATTTTACTTTTTCTAAAACTGTGTCCACTTTATGTGTTAAATTGTATGATACTTTGTCATTAGCCTTTTAATGATTTCAGTATTATCTAATTTCTTTGTTGTTCAAACCTCACTTTACATATATCATCTTATATTTCTTATTACTCTTATTCAACTCTTTCATTTTATTACTAGATCATCTTCCAATTCTATCTATAATATGCATTTTTAAGGAATCCTGTAGTATGACTTTACTAACCTGGCCATCATCATTCAAAGATAGAAACTTCTCAATATGTTCATTAAGATAACTATTAATTTTTTTAGTTTCATCATATATACACTGGAATTCAGTAAATAATCTGAAATTTCCCTAGATCCATTGATATATTAACATTTAGTGCATTATGATTAGATAAAGGACAAAGAGTACTTTTAAAATAATTAACTTTATTAAGTAAATCTATGGAAGCATAAATCCTGTCAATTCTAGTTTGCATCCCATGTACATAAGAGTAATGGGTGAAAAACAATGACTTATTTCCTACTTTTACAATTAAATCAACTAGACTGCTATTACTTATCCATCTGTTTTGTTCTTTAGAACTTTAGCTTTCTTCTGCTCACCTGTATCTTTTATACTAGATATGTAGTTAAAAATCTCTAACTAAAATTAAACTACCCTTCTAATGATTTTGTTATAGGTTTTAATGATCTTTAGCCACTCTTGCTCCTATTCCAGGGATGCAATAAATTAGCTAGTGTATAGAGTTTATTATTGTATTTAATTACTACAAATGTATACATTCCTTTAAGATCATTAATAGATTCCATGACCCTAGGCATTACAGCATATTTTCCATAGTATAACAGTTCCTCAACTCATTTTTTTAATATTGCATTTCTTTATCTATTAAGTGAGTCTCATGCAAGAATATAATGCCTCCTCTATTTAAGTTTAAATATATCATCAATGATTTCCTTTTGTTGGCATTATTTAATCCATTTACATAATACACAATAGATTAAAACTGTCCCTATGGTGTATTTGAGAATATTTCTTTTACCAAGATATAATATGATGCATCTATCCACCAGTATATACAAATGTAATGTATTCCTTTAACAATGTCTTAACTTTCCACATTTTTTAATTCTTCCTTTTCTGTAAACTACACTACCAAAACTTGTAAGTAACAAAAACAGAAACAAATCTACAACTGCAGCTATATGTATGTGTGTGTGTGTGTGTGTGTGTGTGTGTGTATGTATATATGTATATATATATATATATATATATATATATATATATATATATATATATATACATCTATTATTAATAAAACACAGCCTACCATGGATACCAAAGTTCCTAGTTTACTATCAAATAGACAAATTAATAAACTATTTCTCTATCAAACAAAATGTCATCAAAAATTAGCCAAAAGCTCCAGTGACTTATAAATAATTAATATAATATTATAGATAAGATAAAACATTATAAGGCAACCAACTTAGTTGTATATTTTACCATTTAAAACTATTTTCACCATTGCTACTTGAAAGTTTAATAATCCACTTTTATTACTCACAGATAGTAAATAATCTGACAACTAATGTAATACATATGTATTTATGTAATAGTAGTATAATTATCTATTAAATATTTCTATATTATTTGCTCATTTAACATTATTATAACAAAATCTTTAAATATACAAGTAGAACTGAGTGGGGCATGAAAAGATAAAGCTATCTGTAAACTTATAGATGGCAGGCAATCTAAGCATACCAAACTGTTCTATAATAGGAAAATCAAATGCATATAAACATTTATAGGTTCACAGGTTCATAAGTGTTTACTAGGCTAATGACTGCAAGGACCTTTTTAAGCCTAGCCATGCATGCCAAATCTCTGACGAGTTCTGATACCCTTGATAAGTGTAAGCATGGGCCTGGGAGATGAACCATTTACAGGTTACCTGTTTGCATCAGAGTAATAGGTGCCAAACCAGGGATGAATTTCTGGTTTCCCATCCAATTGTCCAAGTTGTACTTGAATGGTATTAGGGAGGAACTCTGCTTCACATGGATAGGGAGCCTGTTCTATAGACGGGATAGTCTCTGGGATATATACCTATCTCTCCAGCAAGTTCTGTTTATATCACAGGCAAGGTTTAAGTCTTTAAAATGGGTAATTCTGGTACTGTTTGTTTTGTGGATATGCAGGAGATTCATCAGAGTGGGGTCTGACAGTGCCCTGTATGTCAGGCATAGATCTCCCCTCAAAAGCCTGTAGGAGAACAGAATACACAAATAGCACCTTGAGGCAGTCTGCATAGGACATATTACTTATACCCTGTATTCTTTTAGTGAGGAACCTCTGTGAACATTCCAGTTGTTGGATATGCCTAGTTAGTTACATACCAAAGGGGGTATTGTACTCAATGATAGGTCTGATGAATGCCGAATACAGTGGAACAATGACTTCCTTGAACTTAGATGCCATACCTTTGTTTATAGGTTGTGCAACATAGAATGATTGCTTCATCACTGTAGACACGTGATAGTCAAAGGCTAGATTACTATCTATGTGTGTCCCTAAGTCCCTGACTACTGGGTCAACTCTAAGGGATGTGTTGTCAATGTGATAGTTATCAGGGATGGATGACTTCTCAAAGGATACTATCATGAATTTCTTGGCATTTAGTTTTAGTCCATGATTCTGACACCAATTGTTTGTCTGTGTCAGCCCCTCCTGGAGAACATTTGTGCAGTATGAGATTCTGTGACAGCTCCTAATTTTCAATCATCTGCAAATTTAGTCAGCTAGAGACCACTGACATTGTCCTTGACTTCTGAGAAGTAAATACCAACAAGGAGCGGCCCAAGGACTGATCCTTGAGGGACTCCACTTGTGACTGGCCTCTTTCTAGGGGTGGACTCCCCAATTTTAACTTCCTGGGTCCTGTCTGTGAGCCAGTTGGCTATCCACCGATTGACATAAGTGTTTGTACCTAACCTCTTGAGTTTGTCAATAATGCTTGAGTGAGGTATTGTGTCAAATGCCTTGGCCAGGTCAAAGTAGGCAGTGCGAACAATTTTGCCCTCATCCATTGCTTTGTTGGCCTTCTCAAAGAAGTTCACCAGGTTGAGTGGGCATGATCTGCCCTTTAAGAACTCAAACTGGGTTGGGTCCAGTGTCTGGAGGTTTACTGTATCTCTGTTGATCATCTCCATGATAATTATTTCCATGGCTTTACATATAAGACTAGTGAGACTTAAGGGTCTGTACTTTCCCGGGTCTGTAGATGGCTCACATTTGTGCAAAGGAATGACTGCTGCCTTTCTTTGTTCATGAGGCACAAAGACTGTTTGGAGGCTACAGTTAAGTAGTAATTCCAGAGGCCCTGATAGGTTATGTTTCATGCTATTTAGAAGGCATCCTGGAATATTATCTGGGCCCATTGATGCAGTGTTCTTGGTCTTAGAGAGAGCATTAAGGACCTAGTGATAGTAGGGAGAGTTATAGGTTCATAGGTAGGTACTAGGCCATATTACCAAAGGCATTTATAAGCTTAGCCAGAATGTGTTGACTTTTGCCACCCCCTAGATTAGTTCCCTGTGCCTCTGTCCAGCACAGCCACTTAATTGATCCCCGGGGTAAACTTTCTCTTTCCCATCCACTCATCAAGGTTTCTCTTGAAGTGTCCTAGTGAGGAGCTCTGCCTAATGTAGATTGGAATCTTGTTCCAAAGCATGGGAAGTCTCTGGGACAAGAATCTATCCCTCCAGCATGTCATATTTATTGTTGTGGTGAGGTTTAGATCCCTTGAGCGTGTGGCTCGAGGGGATAAGGTTTTCTTTAGGTTAAGCATGTCCATCAATTCTGAGTTGGACATGGCCTTATATGTCAGGCAGAGATCACCTCTGAGAAGGCGGTATGCAACCAAGTACAGCTGGAGTTTCTTCAGTCGAGTTGCATCTGTTTGAGGCCAGTGATCCTCTTGGTGAGGTACTTCTGTGGTCTTTCCAGCTGTTGCAGGTGTCTTGTAAGGAACATCCCAAATGGGGCATTGTACTCTATGATGGATTTGATGATATTTCCTGAGGGAAGGTTGAGGGGGAAAAAGGAATAAAGCTGGAGCTGAATTTATCAGCCAGGAGGTTTGCTATATCTTCTGGCTCAGTATAAGTGGCTCCATTTACAATGAGCTCTGCACAGAATTGTGTATTACCTTTGAGGTTGTGGACGTAGCTAAAGAATGACTTGTGGTTGCCCTTGGCCTAGGAGGCCAAATTTACCTCAAATTTGGTTTTGGTAGACTTTATTTGTCCTCTGAGTTGTTTGCTTAGTTTAATGAGAGTGCTTTTATCCTGCTTGGTGTTGCATCTACTAATTTTTGCCATCATTTTCTTCTTCCTGTTATACATCCAATTGATTTTGTTATTCCACCAGGGTGCTGCTGAAAGATATATACTTATTTTATAACTCTAACAAAAACTTTGGATTAATTTTAAAAGTGCAAGTGGCTATATCTTAAATTTGTATAATACCCTTAATATGATAAATATCGAATTATCTAAAAATCCTATAACTCGTTAAATTAATTTATAAAAAAACATATACCTTACTAATTTTAAAAGGGAATATCTTGTTACTTAACAGAGTAAAAAAAACATATTCACAGCTTATTCGATGACTGAATATGAACTGAAAATGACCACACAGCCAGATGTGAATTAGCGCTTTCTTCCACACTTTATTTTTAACGTGAACTTCCTCAGAAAAACCTGAGGAAGTTCACGTTAAAAATAAAGAGTGGAAGAAAGCGCTAATTCACATCTGGCTGTGTGGTCATTTTCAGTTCATATTCAGTCATCGAGTATCCAGTATAGTTTTTAGTTGTTTTCGGTTTGACCGAATTTGTTCTGAGTTCGTTTTGTGATATTCACAGCTTATATTGTATTTAAAAGTTGCATAATTTATTTGACCCAAAAGTGAACAAACCAAGAAAAAAATCCTTCTGTAGCCAAACGGAATGCAGGAAACACACCAGCAAAGGTCCAAATATTTTAATACTTCCAATAAACAAACCAGCAGAGCAGAAAGGCAAAATAAACGCTCTTAACAAAATTGCGTTTTCGTCTTCAGCAACTGTGACTTCATCAGATAATAATAACAATTAATCAATCAAAGCTTTATATATGTAAACTTTTCAAATTACCCTATCAGTCAGAGTGCATCAAATAACAGCCAATCATTGCACTGTCCTTATTAAAAAACTTGTTCTTTAAAAAACACACATATACACAAAAACAATACATTTCTCCCTTGATTTAAAATAAGTATATTTAAAAACAGATATGTTTAAAAACTCCTAGTTTTCTAGTACTAAGTACTTTTGCTCCTACATGAAAACATTTCATTTTAAAAAACTTTAAAATAAATACATATTTGGAATAGTTGATTTAATGAAATAGTTATTCCTTTTGCTTAACCTTAATGAATAGCACCATCTATTGGGCTCCTTAAAAATTACAACTGGAAGATATATTTCTTTATTATAGATCTGCAGCTTTTAATTTTAGTACTGGGGTTATTGAGATAGCATCATTGAGTCCAGGTTTTTTAGTGGCATTAAGATATATTTGCCACCAAAGTTCTCTATAACCAACCCTCTCTTCCCATAAACCCCCTCTTATATCCCTTTTCACCTGTTCAATAACAAAAAAATCAAATTTAGCATCCTTACAAACTTTTGTGTGCCTATATAAAGCATTAGTATCTTTGGCCTTTGAAATTTCGTAATAATGTTCATATATTCGTCTCCTCAAGACTCGTTCAGTCTTTCCTATATAGAAAGACCTGCATTTGTTACAAATTCCAATGTATATGACACCCCTTGTCTCACAGTTATAATAACCATTAATTTTTATAGTTTTGTTTCTACTAGGGACACTTATTTCTGTAGAATTTACCATGTATTCGCATTGATTGCAGTGACCACACTTGTAACTACCCGTCCTTATTTGTCCATCGATTCCATAACTTATTTTATTTCCCTTAATATTGGACTCTAAAATTTCCTTAATAGTCCTAGAATTCCTATATACAATTTTAGGTGTTAAATTATTGATACTACTTAAATCAGATAAATCCGAAAATTTAGTCCATTCATTTCGAAAGACTTCACTAAATCTAATGTTGGACATATTGTATTCCATAATTAGGGCCTGTTCGTACTTACTTTCAGGATCAACATTCATGTAGTTTTCATTTATAATTCTGTTGGCAATTTTCTGTCCCTTTATAGGTTGAAATTTGGTCGCTCTACCTAATTCAACTTCAATTCTCAAATTTGTCACAAAATCATGTGGGTAACCCCTCTCCTCAAACATCTTACTTAATATGTTACATTCAACCAAGAAATCTTCGCTAGCGCTGGTCATTCTACTACCCCTCACAAACTGCCCTTTAACAATATTTTTCTTGCAGTGTGAGGGGTGTGCGCTAGTGAAGTGAAGGAAGGAGTTGCAGAAGGTTTCCTTTCTATAGATTTTAGTTTCGAAATCACCCTCTGTCTTATATATTTCCACATCCAAATATTGTAGTTTGTCCCTAGAAAAATTGTATGTGAATTTCAGAAAGTTAGTTGAATTATTTATGTAATTGAAAAATTCGTTGAATTTTTCAATTCCTCCTATCCAAAAAAGGACAATGTCATCCAGAAAACGGCGATACAATGTCCAACATTCCTTGTACTCAGAATTAATTATGAAGTCCTCCTCCCATTTAGTTAGGACTATATTGGCATAAGTGGGCGCACATGCTGCGCCCATCGCTATGCCCTGAATCTGTTTGTAGTATTCACCAAGAAATGTGAAATAGTTGTATCTTAAGACCATGTCCACCAAACCGGTGGTTACACTTTTTTCAGCTTGAGTTAATTTGGTGTCCCTGTAAATCATTTCCTCAAACATGCCTAAACCTTCGCCATGTGGAATACTTGAAAAGAGATCTACCACATCTACTGTGATAAATATCAAATTGTCATTGTATAAGCTCGGCCCAATACACCTCAAAAGATCCCAAGAATCTTTTAATGTGTGTAGATTCCCTGTACTTATATGCTTTACCTTCTGGTCCACATATTTGGCTAATGGAAGAGTTTTTGACCCTGCTGCTGAGACAATCGGTCTCAAGGGTGGGTCTTCCATGTTTTTGTGGACCTTAGGTATTCCAAATATTATTGGTGTTCTGGGTTTTTCCACATACAGAAATTCAAAAGTTTTTTTGTCTAGTAGTCCCTCATATAACATATTTTTTAATAAGTTGTCAATTTCGTAATGTGCTAAATTCATTTCATTAAGTGAGACAGGGGTGTATTTGTCAATGTCATTTAATATAGAGTTCATTTTGCCTTCATATATAATATTGTCCATGAAGACAATACCTCCCCCTTTGTCGGGTTTCATTATTCTCAAATCCCTGTTGTTCTTTAATTCATATAATATTTCATTTTCCTGTTTGGACAGGTTAAACTCCACAACCCTTTCTTCATATAATTCTCTAATTTCTTTTTCCAACATCTGTTCAAAATTTCTAATTTGTGGATGCAAAGGGGGGTTAAATAAACTTCTACGTACTAATGCTGAGTCTTGAGGAGGTCTGTTTAGTCTAATGCTATTATTAGTTAAAGAGAACACATTGTCAAAATTTATTTTTCTCAGAAATAATTTTAAATCAATGATGGTCTTCACCATCTCCCCTTTTACAGAGGGTATAAACTTAAATCCTTTGCTCAACAGGTGAAAATGTTGTTTTGTGGGGATAATATTACTAAAATTGTAAATTGTGAAATTGTTTAGTGTATGTCTAATACCATCTATCTGTATGTTATCTTGATGGTAAACTAAATCCAGGGTGGGAATACAGGGAATCTACACACATTAAAAGATTCTTGGGATCTTTTGAGGTGTATTGGGCCGAGCTTATACAATGACAATTTGATATTTATCACAGTAGATGTGGTAGATCTCTTTTCAAGTATTCCACATGGCGAAGGTTTAGGCATGTTTGAGGAAATGATTTACAGGGACACCAAATTAACTCAAGCTGAAAAAAGTGTAACCACCGGTTTGGTGGACATGGTCTTAAGATACAACTATTTCACATTTCTTGGTGAATACTACAAACAGATTCAGGGCATAGCGATGGGCGCAGCATGTGCGCCCACTTATGCCAATATAGTCCTAACTAAATGGGAGGAGGACTTCATAATTAATTCTGAGTACAAGGAATGTTGGACATTGTATCGCCGTTTTCTGGACGACATTGTCCTTTTTTGGATAGGAGGAATTGAAAAATTCAATGAATTTTTCAATTACATAAATAATTCAACTAACTTTCTGAAATTCACATACAATTTTTCTAGGGACAAACTACAATATTTGGATGTGGAAATATATAAGACAGAGGGTGATTTTGAAACTAAAATCTATAGAAAGGAAACCTTCTGCAACTCCTTCCTTCACTTCACTAGCGCACACCCCTCACACTGCAAGAAAAATATTGTTAAAGGGCAGTTTGTGAGGGGTAGTAGAATGACCAGTGCTAGCGAAGATTTCTTGGTTGAATGTAACATATTAAGTAAGATGTTTGAGGAGAGGGGTTACCCACATGATTTTGTGACAAATTTGAGAATTGAAGTTGAATTAGGTAGAGCGACCAAATTTCAACCTATAAAGGGACAGAAAATTGCCAACAGAATTATAAATGAAAACTACATGAATGTTGATCCTGAAAGTAAGTACGAACAGGCCCTAATTATGGAATACAATATGTCCAACATTAGATTTAGTGAAGTCTTTCGAAATGAATGGACTAAATTTTCGGATTTATCTGATTTAAGTAGTATCAATAATTTAACACCTAAAATTGTATATAGGAATTCTAGGACTATTAAGGAAATTTTAGAGTCCAATATTAAGGGAAATAAAATAAGTTATGGAATCGATGGACAAATAAGGACGGGTAGTTACAAGTGTGGTCACTGCAATCAATGCGAATACATGGTAAATTCTACAGAAATAAGTGTCCCTAGTAGAAACAAAACTATAAAATTAATGGTTATTATAACTGTGAGACAAGGGGTGTCATATACATTGGAATTTGTAACAAATGCAGGTCTTTCTATATAGGAAAGACTGAACGAGTCTTGAGGAGACGAATATATGAACATTATTACGAAATTTCAAAGGCCAAAGATACTAATGCTTTATATAGGCACACAAAAGTTTGTAAGGATGCTAAATTTGATTTTTGTTATTGAACAGGTGAAAAGGGATATAAGAGGGGTTTATGGGAAGAGAGGGTTGGTTATAGAGAACTTTGGTGGCAAATATATCTTAATGCCACTAAAAAACCTGGACTCAATGATGCTATCTCAATAACCCCAGTACTAAAATTAAAAGCTGCAGATCTATAATAAAGAAATATATCTTCCAGTTGTAATTTTTAAGGAGCCCAATAGATGGTGCTATTCATTAAGGTTAAGCAAAAGGAATAACTATTTCATTAAATCAACTATTCCAAATATGTATTTATTTTAAAGTTTTTTAAAATGAAATGTTTTCATGTAGGAGCAAAAGTACTTAGTACTAGAAAACTAGGAGTTTTTAAACATATCTGTTTTTAAATATACTTATTTTAAATCAAGGGAGAAATGTATTGTTTTTGTGTATATGTGTGTTTTTTAAAGAACAAGTTTTTTAATAAGGACAGTGCAATGATTGGCTGTTATTTGATGCACTCTGACTGATAGGGTAATTTGAAAAGTTTACATATATAAAGCTTTGATTGATTAATTGTTATTATTATCTGATGAAGTCACAGTTGCTGAAGACGAAAACGCAATTTTGTTAAGAGCGTTTATTTTGTCTTTCTGCTCTGCTGGTTTGTTTATTGGAAGTATTAAAATATTTGGACCTTTGCTGGTGTGTTTCCTGCGTTCCGTTTGGCTACAGAAGGATTTTTTTCATAATTTATTTGACATTTGTTTACTAGGAAAGTCCAACTGCGTATTTGCCCATTTTCAACGGAGGCCTGGGGAGAAAAGCTCCAGAAGCACATTAGAAAAATTATAAATTTACATTAATTACAGAGACGTTCACTAAAACAAAAAGTACAATATATGGGTACATGAAAAATAAACAATGAACAGTAAAATTAGATAAAAAAATTATACTGATTATAGTGACATGATAATTTCAAACCACATTTTTCTCTCCCAGTTTCAAACATCTTGAAACATTTACTGTACTTTGTAATGAAAGAACTGACTCAGCAAAAAAATACTCAAATTTCAGCTGTGACATATGAAATAAGTTATTTTAGGTAATCTTAGTGAATCCAGTAATGCACAATATGCAAAAAGCTTCAAAATTCATATAAACATATTTCAGATTTCAGTTTTCAAGATCTTTTTGACTATCTTTTTATGCAATTTTTTCCATGAAAATGATATGAGATCTTATACATTTACTTTTCTGCCATATACAGGTATATGTAATATATGTCTTCTTTTTAAGCAGTTGGCTATTCAAATATACTTTATTCCATCTTATTTGTCCACCGATATTCTACATTATTTTATATAACTCGCATTTCAAAAATCTCCCATCAAAGAGGTATTTAATCATCAGCTCTCTATTAGAGATTGCAGCATGTATATATATATATATTTCTTAACTTACTGACATTTTTCTTTTATTAATATTATATTAAAATGTGTTCTTTTTTTGTGCATTTGCATGTTATTCATAAGGTGTTTACTCTTCTTATTTCTAGTATTATATGCAGTCCTGACTATGTATAAAAGAATTCATGTCTGAATAATTTAGATGCATGGCTTTAACAATTGTGTACTGTTCTTCTGGTCTGTGTTCCACATCCTGACATTGGTATTTAATTACAGTATATGAAAGTGATAACTCATAATATACAACAGCTGCTAATCTCTTCTGAAAGCATCTCATTCTTCTTAATTCATCTAAACTGTAGTAGTCAGTAACCAACATCTAATTTTAATCCTTCCCATTAATTGATATGGTTGGAGTTAGTAACACTGCAGCATAAGCTATTAACGTTCAGTAAAATAAGAGGTAATTGTATATTGAAGACAGCTCTATATAAAGCATTACTGTAGCTTTTTGCTTCCAATTCTTCACTTCTAAATAAATATTTCTTTAAAATAACTGTTATTTGATCAGATTTCTCACATATGGACTTGAAAAATAAGTTCAAATACTTTCTCCTCATCATTGCAGCTGCAGTTCAGATGCTTCCTGTTTTCAGAAATATCAGTGATTAACTATGATCTCTTCTAAGACCCAGATTTTCATCAGAACAGTTTGAGAAGCAGGCAAGAAACAAAGCAAGCAAGAACCAAGCAGTTGGAAACATTTCTTTAACATTTAGCAAGGCAGTATAAGTTTAGTTTAAGTGAAATATATTAAGTATTTCTCTGTAAATATAGTAAGACTTAATATTTATATTTTCTGTCATGTAAAATGCTTGGTTTAAAACACAAATATATACATACATGTGGTTTGAAACTTAAAGTCCTAGATAAACCCTTTATTTAGAGGGTAAATCTATTGTTTCAGAAAATAAATGTCACTTCATTTTTAAGATGTTTAACTTTAAAATCAGTTTTCACTGAATTCACCTAACTCTGTCTTTTGATGGATACAACATTCCAGTCCATTTCTTCAGTGCCTTTAAGGATTTTATTTTTATTAACAATGTAGATACCTCTTCCAGTGTGTCTAATACTTCAATTCCTTCTGAAAGAAATATGTTTATCTTTGTAGGAAACAGCAAAACAACTTTAATACTGTTCTTTTTAAGTTCTTTATTCAGCGGAAAGTAGGATTTCCCTTTTCTCATTACATTACTGGAATAGTCATTACCAAATCTGATTACATTTTCACTTATTTTAATAGGTGGAATGGACCATCCTGTTTTTAATATTTGATATTTTTCAATGCCGGACATAAACTTAATTATTATTGAATGTGGTGGTGAGTTTTTCTGTTCTCAAGGCTCTATGTGCCCTTGCAATCCCAAAAGATAAAGTTTCAGGTAAATTTAATATTTTATGCAGCCAGGGTGTTAAGAAATTCATTATATTGTCTCCCTCATATTTTTCAGGTATGCCATATATTCTGATATTATTTCACTTCCATATATTTTCTAAATCACCAACTTTATTTATAAGCCAGTTATTTTGTTTTAAAAGGAATTCATTCTGAGACTCACCTTCAGTTATTCTCCCTTCATGGTCATTTAGAGCGGCTTCTGTACTGTTGATTTGTACACTTTGTTGTTTCATGAAAATTTCTAAATATTCCATCTTCTTTCTTTTTTTTCTTTGAAACTTTCTATTTTAGTATCCAATTTGTTTATTTTTAGTAATTTATCTTGCATGCTAGGTATTAGTGAATGAGCATCTTTTTTAACAGAAGATTCCTGAGTACCATTTTTGAGTGGCTTATCTTGAAGTCTCTTCTGGCTTAAGCAAGGAGATGAAATTCTGACAGGAAAATTACAGCTTTTGAAGACCTTCAAGCTGTAAATCTTTTCTTTTACTATTAGTGAATATAAATAGCTATCAAGTACCTCTAAATTCTAATTTGTTGATTATATTTTCTGTCATAGAAAAGTTTTAAGTCACAGAGCTTTTACCAGTTGTTGCTTTCAGTTAGCCATCTTGGCCGTGCCCCCTATTATGTGAAATTTTAACAGTCAGTTGTTTATCCTTTTAGAATGTATCTAGGAATTGTAGCTCTGTATTCCTTTATTCTAACTATTTCAGAAGGAAGTAACCAAAATCTGGAGGTACAGCAAGTTTTCAAAAACAGTACACTACTGAAGGTTTTTAGGTGAATGTTGTTTTCTCTCCTGTAGCATTATAGATCTACCAGTTCAAATTAATGGCATCATTTTTTAAAACATTACTGTATTCAATCTTAGCTGTATAGATTAGTCTCTCTTATGTATATAATGTGCTTATCTCTCAACACAGTGTAAATTAACCAGCATTGGTAGAATTTTTGGTAGACCTGAGAACAGAAGCTGCTGTTAAAAAAGGGATAATTAGTGGAGCATATAAAATGTTGCATGATAACTATAAGAGGAGGTTAGAAAGGATTGGGAAGTGATATTGGATAAGACATTCACAAATAAACTATGGGAGATATATGTATGACTCCCAAAAATGCAGCAACATCTAGAAGATTTAGGATCTTTGATTGGAAGTGTTTCCCTATGTATTTGTATACCCCAAGCAGACTCCGAAGCATTTTTCCTCAGGTAGATAGCAAATGCTGGAGGTGTGATGGGGAAGAAAGAGGTAATTGGGGACATATTTTTGGATGTGTAATGAGCTGGCAGATTTTAAAAATTTAAAATTTCGCTGCAGACTACTACTCTATCAGAAATACTGGGTGAGTAAATTGATTGAGTAAATTGATGTAAGGAAATGATTTTTTAGCTATGGTACAGAATCTGAATTGCCTAGACATAGTGAGGCTTTGCTGTGTCTAATTATGGTGGCTGTTGAAAAAGCAATTACTAGAAAATGGAAATCAAAGTCTAAACCAACTGTAGTGGAAGGACTGAATATAGTAACAGAGATAAAACAACTGGAAACTGGATCTTCAGAAAAGGGTACAAGCAAATTACATAGAAAAAATGGGAATTATGGGAACAATACATGCAAAATAAAGTTTTGGAGGAGGAATAGGTTTAAAAGAAGGCAGGATTTGAATGAGCTATGTAATGTTTGACTGACAATGACTGGATAGATTAAAAGAGATGTATAATGTTTGCAACTAAAATATGTCAGCATGGTTTGTTTACATTTATATACTATAAATGTGTGATTGCCTGTGTCATAAGTGATCATTTAATAAAGATGCTTCTTGTTTAAAAAAATGGAAATTTTTGGAACAATTCATATAGAAAAATGGTTTGGGGAGAAGAAATGTGTTTTAAGAGAAAGCAGTCACTGAATAATTTATATATTGTTGCTTAGATTATATGATATATAACAGTGTATGTGATATATGGTACTTGTAAACTTGTTAATTTGGTTTGATTGCTTTTATATAAATGTTAGTTTGCCAATGTCAAAAGTGATAATTCAGTAAATGTGTTTAAACAAATGCAATGTAAATCAAAACAATGACATACAGTTCATTAATCCATAGCAGTACATTTTTCTTCTTCTTATTAAATATAAATTATTTAATGTCTTCTGCCAAGTTGGTTACTGCATATCAGAAGTTTAATAATTGTTAAAGTGTCTATAACAACTGCTGCTAAGTGTATTAATCCACATCAAATCTTCTGAGTGACCACCTCACTTTTTGCTTGCTTCTCATAGTTGGTAGTAGTGAATACACATCACATTTCATCATGCACATCCACTTACTGTGGCTTTTGCTGCACTGATTAAACAAGGTCTCATTCAAGATGGAAAGAGTTTTAGAAAATCTTTCCTGATATTCTCAAGGACTGTCACTCAATGACTTTCACACTATCTGGATTTAAACAATTATAGGGATTTATCCCCAAATGCTTTTCTCTGTACAGTTTAGAATTGTCATCCAGTGTTAAATTTTCTTTGGTATTTTCCAGTAATTTCGTCTGTAAATTACTGTTATGTTTGTGTTGTTGTAGCTTTTCTATGATCTGAGTTTGAGTCTCAGTTTCCCATTAACTCTTTCATTTGAACTGAGCTTTGAGTTACATTATGAACTATTTGCCTTGCTGTTTTAGTAGCAATTTGTATAGTGTAGAAATGGCCAAAATCTGATTATCTAGTCTGCTACTTGTGTACATAGTCTTAAAGCAGTAAAAAATAATTAGCTATTAATGGCAGCTGGTTCTGTACTCTGCCTTTTGTAATGCCTAACTCTCATCTGTCGGTAGAATCAAGGTGCAAACTGCTATTAGCATAATTGTTGAATTAGATGGCCTGCTAGTTTCCATGTTTTATCTCAAACTGGATTGGTCATGGCATCTTACCACACTTTCTTGAAAGCTAATATAGTGCAACGTTTAGTCAGATTTTGAAACTTTTCATCTAATGGTCATAAAACAATGAAAACAACCAGCCTGAATCCTGGCAGCTGTTCATGTCTTGCTTTTTACTTATTCTATATTAATATCATTGAAAATTCCAGTTTATTCCAGTGATGTGGTCACTATCCTGATTCTTATTTTTAATACTGACAAAAAGAGAGTATCATTGACTGGATTTTTACCAACAAGGGTACAAATAACTATACTGCAGGGACCCTTCCCAACGACCTTAGTGACCACCTTATTACTTATATCAGAAAGCTCAAATGCCCACCTACTAACCCCCCCCCCCAACCAGACTAATTAGAAATAACAAGAAATTTATCCCTAACCAATTTCTTGCAGAACTCAAATCTTGTAACTGGTCCATCCTAAAAACTTTATCCCTAGATGAGAGTGTGTCATATTTTAACGACACATTCCTTAAGATACTTGACTCCCACGCCCCAAAGCGAATAATCAGAATCAAGGAACGAATTGCACATTGGTTAACAGGTGATACCAAAACTAAAATTAAACTCCGGGACCAGGCCTGGAACAAATGGAGAGCTACCAAAACTCCCCCAGACCGCATTAAGTTTCAACAGCTTAGAAACTCAACAAAAGCTGCCATTACTACAGATAAAAAACGATATTTCTGTCACCTCCAGGATAAACATCAGCATAACCCAAAGAAATTTTGGGCTGGATTTAATACCCTCCTCCATCCTGGCAAATCTACCACCCCCACCCCTGAGAAACTCATTGGGAAAGATCCAGAAGTAATAGCCAACACCTTTAACTCTTTTTTTACTATAACTATTCAGTCCCTAGCCAGTCAACTCTCCTCCACTCCCCCACCGGTAACTCTAACTAATGACCCAGATCACCCCTCCTTTAACTTACAACCAATATCTACCTCCTATATTCATTCCCTTCTGAAAAAGCTCAAACCAACCACCCTGGCGGCTGACCAACTCCCAGCCGAATACCTACAAATTGCATCAGATGCCATAGCCTACCCCATATCAATATTGATTAACAGAACCGTAGCTGAAGCTACCATTCCCTCTATTTGGAAAATCTCCTATATCATCCCTCTTCACAAAGGAGGGACCTCCACGGATACATCCAACTACAGACCCATTGCAATACTGTCTCCACTAGCCAAAATTATGGAACGGTGTGTTCACAAACAGCTCATAAACCACCTTACCCTTAATAGTCTATTGTCTAACACCCAGCATGGTTTTCGCCCCCATCATAGCACAACCACTGCCCTTCTCTCCTTTGTTGACTCAGTCAATAACAACCGCAACAACAAACTAATATCCTCCGCTCTCTTTCTTGATCTATCAAAAGCTTTTGACATGGTCAATCACCAACACCTGCTCCACACCCTGGAAACCCTGCATCTTAGCAACCTTACTATTAACTGGTTTAATGCTTACCTCTCTGGTAGAAAACAAGCCGTCCAGTGGCAAAACAGGCTTTCAGACCTACTCCCAAATAATATCGGTGTTCCTCAGGGCTCTATACTCGGTCCCCTTCTCTTCTCTATCTTCATAAATGATCTTCACTCAGTCATCCCCAAAGCCTCCTGCATTCAATATGCAGATGACTCCACCCTGATCTGCTCTGACATCTCTCTCACCAAACTCCAAGATACAACCCAGTATTGCTTTACTATAGTCGAAAAATGGTTCTCAGAATTAAAACTCTTACTAAATCCTACTAAAACCAAGTTACTGCTATTCTTTCCCTCTGTATCTACCTCCCAAGGTAATGAACCTCCAAATGCCAATAACCCAACCTTCCACATGGTTTCTACCAATGGAACCATCATAGAGCCTGTCTCCTACACCAAACTACTCGGTGTGACCATTGACCACAAGCTTAAATTTGATATGTACATCAGCCTAACCATTAAGTCTGTTAACAAGAAACTCGGCTCCATGTATAGAATAAAAAACTTCTTAACCCCACACACCAAACTAACTATAGCTCACACTCATCTCCTCTCCACCCTCCTATATGCCTCCCCAATATTTTCATTCCTCAACAAAAGAGAGCTCAATAAACTCTCTACAGCTTATAACCATATAGCCAGATTCATAACAGGTGTGCCTTATCGAACCCACCACTGCCTAAACCTAAAGGCACTTGAATGGTTAGAACTGCCCAACATTCTCAAAATCAACCAACTCACTGAGGCATTTAAGATAATTAACCAACCAGACAAAACCCCCTCACTGAGTAAAATACTTACCCCCTACTCCAACCTAACCTGCCTCAGATCATCTAAAAGTGTCCAGGTACAGACCGTCAAATCTAACAACTCTGGAGGCAATGCTCTCTACGCCAATTCCATTGGTAAGCTATGGAACTCCCTCCCAACCAGCCTAAGACTCATGACCTCTCTTAATCAATTCAAAAAACACCTCAAAGAATTCCTTAAGTCCCACTGGCTATGCCCCTGTACCAAACCTGACTAACAACAAAAGTCCGGGACCACCTAAGCCTTTTTCCATCCCAGAACTAACAACGTCCCTCTAGGCTGTACAATGTAACCTTGTAGACTACCTATATAAGCCCTGTGCCTGTTATTTTACAGTATGCAAAGCCAATTGGTATTTTTATTCTCTATTTAACTGTATGTAAAACCAATTGTTATTTTTATTGTCTTCTATGTTAAATAATATTTTACATCTTACCTATATGAATTGTACCTTCTCTTCTTCTTGGAGCTTTTCTCCCCGGGCCTCTACTGAAAAAGGACATGTATCCAGCTAGACTAGCCCGGTAAACAAATGTAAAATAAAAATAAAATAAAATTAAATAAATTTTCATTAAGAAACCAAGTCACAGTGTTGAGTTTTCTTTGACATTCTGTCAAGGCTTCTTAAAACTAAATACTGGCTTTAACATTTCTCTTCAGCTATTTTCTTGAGCAATCTGCTCAGAAATCCTTAAGAGATAAAAAATAGAGAAAATGGCATGGCATGGTATACTACTGAAATAGAGTACTGATACAGTAAATTACAGATTAGTCGCTGTCCCACCTCGCTACTGATTATCAAATACTGCACTGTCTTTGTTCTCCTTTTCTCACCTGAAGAAAAGGTTGCTACACTCATTTGCCTAGCCTCAAATGTTAATTCCAGATTAATTTATATAGCAATCTGACAACCAGATTCTGGAAATGAGGTTAGAAAATTAGAAAAAGCTTTAATCCTAAAACTAATTTGCAAAGCTTAACCCATTAGTACATCTCAAAAATCATTTATCCAGTATATTATAGTATATTACATAAATCACTACATTGGCTTTGCTTGAAGATGTTGATCTGTTCTGCAGTGTAGCTGCATGCTGGATACAGAATTGTTATTAATATTTTTAGTACATACATTTTATAATTGATATATGCTGAATACTGCAGCAGTCTAGAGTTTGAGTCACATAGCTTTTTTTGCCTATTTTATGACCCTGTGCAAGTCAGTTAACCAGAAGTTGATACTGGCTCACCCAGGAAAAAGGACTATGTGTCCATTAGGCTTATCTGTTTAACACAAATATTTATTATTGTACTAAATAAATGATGCTTAGCATTTGCACTGTCTAGTCTGTCTCTTACTGCATGCACAGCAGTTAATATCACACTTAACTCATTTAATTCTCTTATTTATAGGCCTTAACACTTAACCCATCGACCCCCCTTCTTTTAGAGATGATTATCCTTATGTTTTTCTTTACATAGTGAAATCAAAATAAATTGTTGCCAACTTTTGCAATTAGTTATCATGGATTTAAGATCCCATAGTACATTTTAATGCATCAACTTTATACAATCTTTGGAGGGCAGATTATGACATTTACAAAGAGATGATCACTGTCTCAGGGGAACATTTCACAGCTATGGTTAGGGTTGTGGTTGTCTGAATTATCCTTAGTCTGTTGAGACAGAGAGAGAAAGCGAGAGAATGAGACCACAGTATCAGCCCTTCTCTATTCCTAGACAGAAGCAGCATAACATAACTGCACAGAAAAAGACTTCTGCACTGCGTGTTGTAAACTTGAATATCTCACCCAGTTAACTTTATACAGCAGTGCTGTACATGGTTTTTATCATTTTAATTAAACTTCCACTATCAGAGGTGTTTAAATCACTAATGTCCTTAGATTAAGTTATCATTAGGTAACTAGCTTGCATTAAATCGTTCAGTGTTTCACCCTGAGGTGTATGCATATATCAAGCAAGCACATGCATAATTATGTTTGAAGAAAATTAACAAGTGACATGTTCTACTTGCAAGGGGGCACTATTTCCAGAATCATGGAAAGTGCACAAATCTCACCTCTTTGCATTATTGGTATTTATTTTTGGTATTGGGTTAAATGATCTGGTCTTAGCTTTTCCAATGGTACCTCCAGGACTAGGCTTTCAAATAGAGCCAGATGAGAAACTGCATTACAGTGTGGGCAGCTGTCTTCTGTGACTAATCTGTAGGGCATGGAATAGGATGAATGAATATTTATTTCTTGAAGTCTCTCTAAATAGTTCAGGCTTTAAACCCTGTAATTTATGCTGTTAAGGATTTGTTGCACCTTGCAAGTTGTTTCACTTGGCTTGTTTGAGGGCTGCAGAATGCAGTACTGCATTCTGTATTGGGTGAGAGTAATGAGATATAAAATGTGGAGTAATTTTACTGGCATGGCTGGGCATTCAATTTATAATTGAATGGGTTACAAAATATGCTTGATGTACGCTGGCCAAACTAAAACTTACTGTCTGCCATTGTCCCTAGAATTTGTAAAAATAATTTGTTATTTTTGCCTAGTGTTATAATGCTACATTTATGACATGAAAGATGAGGTCATTATTTTTACACCAGATGCGTTTTAGATAATTTTGGTGGAATTCAGGATTTTTATTGAAGTGATTAGTTTACACTTTTTGCATTTATCAGTATATGAGGTTATCTTTAGCTAATTCCCACTTCTATACCTGAGAAGAATAGCCCCAAAAGAATGTTATTTATTTATTTTATTTATTTATTGCATTTGTTTACCAGGAAAGTCCACTGGGCCTAGATGAGCCCATTTTCAGTGGAGGGCTGGGGAGAAAAGCTCTGTATACATTACATACATACAAGAAAATATCATGCACAGTACAGTACAGAGTTTATATACAGTTGCAGTGCATGGAAAAAAAAGTTTAAGCACTACAGTTCATATTATTTACATCCATGGTATGAGCATAGAAGTAGAAATTGTATAAATTCATAATACATCTATAAATGTAATATTATTAGCAGTGAAGAGTATCAGATTAAGGATAAGAATTATTGTAGATTTGTAGTCTAAACTGTTGGGATTTAGCAAGACATAGTGAGAGCACATGGTGTTAGTTATGGAAGAGACACTGGAGATGTTATACAAGTATTTAGCTGGAGTAAAGTAATGTTATAATGGAGGAAGTCGGGTTTTGAGGGGGTGTTGTTAAGGTGCAAGAACAAAGCCAGAGAGAAGAGAGATGTAGTCTGAGGGATTTCTTAAATAAAGCAGGATTGCTGATGGTTCTGATTGAAGGTGGGAGGTTATTCCATAGTTTTGAGACAGTAAGAGTACAGCATTTGGCCAGGTGAGAAGTTGGGTTTATCAACTTTCAGCAACATTTTGTGTTCAGATCTAAGGGGTCGGTTTGGATGATATATAGTTAGTATAGAGGAGAGACAGGGGCAGGTTGTCGGTTTGTATATAAGTTTATGTGCAGTAGTTAATTGTAGATAAGTGAGGTAGTGACGAAGTTTGTGCCAGTTTAGCTGATGCAGAGAGGAACAGTTTTGGGCTGAAAATTTTGCATTTGTTACACATTTGGTGGCCTTATTGTAGCATGAGTTTAGTTTTCAGGGAGGACTGAATATTGGTGAGAATGGGGGTGCCATATGAGTGAGATGGAAGCAGGAATGTTGATGCTAGAGCCTTTTTTGCAGAGAAGTTAAGAAAAGAGTTGTGTCTATAAAGGATACCTAGTTTTTAATGTGTTTTAATGTTTTTTTTGATATTACTGTGGATATGAAGGTCAGTTTAGTGCTTGGAATGACTTAAATGCTTGTGTTGTTTTGGGAGTGGACAGGGAATTCATTGTTGTTAAGAGGGCTGTTTTTTTTTGGGGGGGGTGAATATAAAGAATTTCATTTTATTGGGATTTAGAGCGAGATGGTTCTTTGACATCCAGGTTTTGGTTGATGTAAAGGCTCTGCATATTAGATAACAGTGCCATGGGTGAAAGTAGTATGGAAGTTGTTATCAAATATTCTGAATAGGAGGGGACCTAATATAGATCCCTGGGGTACACCTGCTGAAGGGAGAGAAGGAATGTTGCCATCTAGTCAATTGCTGCCTGTTGATAAGATAGAAAACCAGTGTAAGGTTGAGCATGAGATACCTAAGTTGGAGAGTTTGGTGAGCAGAAGGGAGGAGTAAACCATATCGAAGGCCATTGATAGATCAAGAAAGAGTGCAGAGACCATGTAGCTAGTATCACAAGCTTTATTTACAAGTATGAATTTGTTTAGACAGAGAAAACTAAAAGGAAAGGAAATTGATAAGAGATACAGAACTAGCAGAAAAATATTCAGATTATTGGCGTAAACCAGTAAAAACACTTCCAACAAGTAAAAACAAAAACAGCCACACAGCTGAAGTCCACGTAAATACTTTACTGCATAAAAACAATAAAAGAATAACGAATGTAAGTGCTTTCGTAAGGCACCAATGACCAAACTTCCTCAGACAAATTACCCTACTAGTGCTCAACATTTTATACAAAAGGCACACCCTCATAATTGTTAAATTAGCCCCAATTAGTAATCACATTGAATATAATGAAAACATTCAACATATACACCAACACACAAGAAACAGATATTAAACTTTCCATATGTTAGGTAAAATAAAAATAAAAAGAATATATATATGTATGTATGTTTATATAAAATGAACTTAAAAAAAAAACTTTGACCTATCACATATAAGTAAAAAATTATCTGTCCAACACTCTTAATTTCAATTTACTAGTAATGGTGATAGCCTCATTAAGACCCGGGGGATAAATGGAAATTAAGAGAAATCTGCCACCAGGTTTCTCTTTCTTCCAAAAACAACTTCCAAGGGCCCCCTGTATCCCTTCGTTTGACCTGCTGCAAGACCACAAATTTAAATACATGGTCTGGGAAATTCTTAATATGTCTATATAAGGCATTTCTATTGTCACACTGACGAATCTCATATAGGTGCTTGTATATATGCTGTGCCAACTTCTGTTGGGTTTTCCCCACATAAAAACTTATACATTGGGAACACACAGCTGCATATACCACCCCCTGAGTGTAACAACTGAATTTGCCTTTAATAATAATCTCCCCGTTACTTATGCCAACCTTAGATGTAACTAAAATATGACTACACTGGTGGCACATTCCACAAGGTGCCATTCTCCCTTGTGTAAACACGTCCTTAGCTTTCTCCAATATATTTTTAATATTTTTTCCTCTTTTAAAGTCAAATTCAGGGCGTTCACCAAATGTAGCCCCCATGGATTGTTCACTTATTAAAATAGACCAATTCTTACTAACAATATCCTGCATCAAAAGGCTATAATTGGAAAAGGTTTACACAAACG
The DNA here is from genome assembly GCF_019279795.1 of Protopterus annectens. Classification (NCBI taxonomy): domain Eukaryota; kingdom Metazoa; phylum Chordata; order Ceratodontiformes; family Protopteridae; genus Protopterus; species Protopterus annectens. The sequence goes on along the minus strand of NC_056732.1, from coordinate 294,096,682 downwards.
GGCATGGGGGTTCTTCACCGACCCTAGATACCTTAGCTGTCATGCCATTCTTTCGCAATTGGGTCTCATCCCACCAATCCAGGTTACTGACCATGTCTGGTCCAGTCCCTATACCTACCATACTCAAGGGACTGTCACCGAACTTACTCAAAATAGGTTTGTAAAACCCTTTTATACATTTGTCAGTAACCTCCTTCTTAATGGTATCAATCAGATTCCATGGATACCCCCTATCCATGAACATTATCACATAAAATTACATTCCTCCAAAAAATCTAAATACTTGGACACCATTTGGGCAGCTCTAACTAATTGCCCTTTAATTATGCCACATTTAACATGCATAGGGTGATTACTACTAAAATGCAGAATACTGTTAGAATAAGTTTGTTTCCTGTATATTGTTGATTTTAAAGTACCACCCTCCATCCTGTGTAACAAAACATCCAGGTAAGGTATCTTAGTTAAATCATAGGTATATGTGAATTTTAAAAATGTAGCACTCCCATTTATATAATCCGTGAATTCCAATATACCTTCCTTAGATCCCTTCCAAGCAATGAATAAATCATCCAAATACTTTAGATATAATACAATGTTGGCAAAATATGTAGAGTGAAAAAGATAACATTTTTTCCCACCATGCCATGACTATATTTGCAAAAAGGGGGCTACAGGCTGAGCCCATAGTCACCCTCAAAATTTGTTTGAAATGGTGTCCCTCAAAATAAATATAATTATTCCTTAACACCATTTCCATTAACTGTGTATAAGTATTGTTACTGTCTTGCTGCAACCCAAATTCTTCATAAAGGAACTCAGAGAACCAATGCAAACCAGTATCTTGGGGAATGCAACTATACAAATCGTTGACGTCTGTGGTTATAAAAATAATGTTTTCTCCCACAGTATTCAGGTCATTACACTTTTCCAAGAAGTACCAAGAATCATGGCAAATATGCGGGATACCCATAATCTTTTCCTTCAGTTTGTGGTCCAAATACTTAGCCACATAGCTAGTTTTGGACCAACTGGAATCAACTGTCGGTCTAAGTGGAAGATTGACCGAGTCCTTATGGATCTTAAGGATCCCGAAAATCACTGGTATCTTAGGCACATCTGTAGACGTAATTATACTCATCGATGTCAATTTGATCTTGTGTAAGCATATCCAAAAGGTCACTATCAATTTTCTGATAGGCTATATTTACCTCATTTAAAGATGCTTCAGTATGAGTGTCACTATAGAGTAATTCAAACATGTTTTGCACGTAAATATCCTTATGCATCACAACCGCCACTCCCCCTTTATCTGGTTGCATAACTCTAATATCTTTATTTCTTAGTTCTTTCAAAAGATCATTTTCAACTTCAGTAAAATTACCATCAACATTGTTTTTACCTAAAAAATGCCGAAAATTCATTTTGCACACTTTTTCAAAGGCTTTAATTGCATAATGAAGCTCAGGGTTAAAAGTACTAGGTATTCTCATAAACTCATTGCTGACAAGAAATGTATCACTGTCATTCCTATGCAAAAATTTTAAGTTAAGTTTGCGAGTATATGACTTGAGATTTATTTATTTATTTATTTATTTTACATTTGTTGACCGGGATAGTCCGACTGGATGCATGTCCATTTTCAGCAGAGGCCCGGGGAGAAAAGCTCCAAGGGTAAGCAGATACAGCATTACATAATACCAGCATTACATATTACAAACAGACTATTTACAGAGATTACATAAGTAAGCAAGTTAAACAAGTTCCACAGGTTACAGTTAATCCTGAGCACAAGTCAGGATTAAATTAAATTACACAGTAAACTGGTTAACAGATTTTTACACATTCTAGAGAGAGTTAGCCAGGCTTGATACATTGACATAGCCAGTTAAGTGACAAATGTTGTTTGAGTCTAGTTTTAAATTGACCTAAGGTGGAAAGTAAGGTAATATCAGCTGGAAGAGAGTTCCAGGATCTACTTACAGAGTTTGCAAAGAGAGAATCACCGGCTGTGTTATTAATTTTGCTAGTCTGAATTAGTAGTTTCTTAGAGGATCGAAGAGGTCTAGGATTGTTATAGGGGGTGATAATATTTTTAATTGCAGGAGTATTGTCCGGATTATAGAGGATTTTATAGGCCATAATTAGTTGGTTATACTGGATTAGGCTGGGTAGTTCAAGCCAACCAAGCTGATTTAGATTGATGCAATGATGTGTCCTAAAAGGCAGCCCAGTGGCAAACCTGGCAATGTGGTTGTAGCAAATTGAGAGTTTGTTAAGGACAGTCTTGTTCAAATTTGAGAGTAGAGGGGATGCATACAGAAGGGTTGAAAGAAGGTGAGAGCGACCTATGGCAATTTTAGCTGGAGGGGTTAGAAAGGCTTTTATTCTGTAAAGTGACCCTAGTTTTTTATTGATGGTTTTGATAGTTTGGTTAACATGTAGGTCAAATTTGAGATTATTGTCTATGATGACACCTAATAGTTTTGTAGATGGGTCGGGGAGATTATTGTGCCATCATTTGATTTTATGGTAAAGGTGAAAGCGGTAGACCTACGTGTTGGTGAAAATAACAGCATTTTAGTTTTTTTGGGATTTAGGATCAGACGATGTTCAGAAAGCCAGATCTTAAATAAAAAAAAAAAGAGAGAAAGAGATCTTAAATAAGCTCAGCAATATCACTTCTGTTACTAGGTACAAAATTATTACCTTTACACAGCAAGTCAGCATGATGTGTTTATATACAAAAATCAGTGTAATTGTAAACTTTAAAGTCTTTTTTTGAATTTGTAATAATGTTCAGTTTGTTCCCAGGCACCTCAATCATCTCCTCGTTCTGGAGTACTGCCCAAACCTCTGCCCCTGTTGCTTCCAATTGTTGCCCTGCGGATAGGGACTCCACTGCTGTCGTACCCTGTTTTTCTTTCTCTCCGAACATCTTGGCCCTGGTTTTCCTAAAGCGCCATCCTCCCCACTATCATTTTGAACTCCGTTTACAGTGTTCGTTGGTTGAATATGAGCCTGCTGGTTACCCTGCAGTGATGGAGGTAAAGGGTAAGCACGGCCTGCCTGATATGCACGCCTGTCCTGTTCTAGTTTCTTAATCTTTCAATTAGCCATAACTGCTGTAATTCCATCAACCTGCTGGAAAACCCGATCATACTGCGGTTTATTCTGCTCCCACATACCAGCTTGCCGTATTCTACCATCCAACACACGAATGTCCTCTTGTAATTTGTCCAACATTTTGTTGTTATGTTTAGACATGAGCTCCAGGAGCTCACAACCTTGATGGTCAAAGAGAGCCAAAAGTTCCTGGTGGTATAAAGAATGTGGAACGACCCCGTTAGGGAACTTCCACGTACAAAGACCTTTAGGTATTTGCTGAACTCTTAAACACTCACGGAAATAAGAGTTTTCTTGCTGAATCTTCTTAAAGTCAAGTAATTTGTTTTTAAATTCAACTAATAGGGAATCAACAATTGAAAGGTCCCCACTGTTGTTCCATTACAGTTGGTACATTCCCTTTCAATCACCGGTCCAATGAATCCGATGATACACCAAAAGAGTTTTTAGAACGGACTACATTATTAGAACCATTACTGTTATTAGTTTCACCTTGAATTTAATTCAATGGAGGGAATTCAGAATCCACAGGTAGAACCCCTTCCCTCAAAATATGAGGGGTATTCACAAAATCCTGTTCAGAATGCACCTGTTTGCTCTGGGCAACCCGATCATTGACCCCAGGAGTTTTAGGTAAAAGCTGCTGAACCAAGACAGTTAGGGTATGCACTGAATCCTGAAGCTTTCGAAAATCTTCATACAATACCAAAGCATTCCCTGCAGCTATAGCAGCCCAAAAAAACCCAGTAAAAACACTTCCAATAAGTAAAAACAAAAAAGCCACACAGCTGAAGTCCACGTAAATACAGCATCATTAATACCAGGTGGTCTATATGCTTTGAAATGAATAATCCATTTCTGTTCTGCTGCCTCAGTTTTATTTTTAAGGTCACCACCCCTGATGCTCTATAATAAAATCTCTAAAATGAAAAATTTAAATTTAAATGTATGTCATGGACCCTCAGCCATCACATGTTTCTCTAGAGCATTACTCTCTTTGGAATTTCTTATGTCCCTTAAATGTTCCATAATTCGCTCTCTCGGTGAACGATTAGACTCCCCAATACAGAAGACTGGGCAGTAACTACAGTAACTTAAGTATATTACATTTCTCATTCTACAATCAGCATAGATGGACGTCACATTCAATAGACATTCCTATATCTGTAAGAGTATATTTACACCCGGAATTAATGTATTTGCATGCCGCACAACTTCTGCACGGATAGGTGCCTTGCCTCTGTGAGTCATCTATATGGTTATGGCCTGAAGATTTATAGCACCAGAAAATGTTAGTGGAACCCTGATCCTGTTATCCAAACAAGCAGGAACTATCAAGGATAGACATTAATACTTTATAGTCATTATTCAAAAGTGAGATGGGTCTATAATTGGGAATTTTTATTTTCTTTTAAAGTAAGAGCAATTAGTATTTCCAAGAAGGAGCAATGAACTTTGGAAATTGAATCTCAATTAATGTTTTATGAAAAAAAAATGATAGCAGGAGGAAATGGTTTATAAATGTCTAATATTATAACATCTGTACCTGGAGCTATATTAAGTTTTGATTTTTTAACTATATCAGTAATTTCTTTATAAGAGATTTGTTTATGTAAGTCATATTTTAACTTTGATGAGATTTTCTCAGTATTAAGAGAATTAAGATCTAATTTGAGGTTTTGACATCTAAATTAGAGATGTGATTTTGCAAAATATAATGACATTTGAAAGCATCGAAAGTATCACCAATATCTGTGGATATTTTCTTTTTTCCCCATGTTTAACATCTAAAACATTAATTTTTTATTGTAGTTTAAGTCCTCTTGATAATATATGGATATTTTTGGGAGATAATGAATAGGAAGTAGTTTTTAGACTTTCTAGAGGCAGATTTGATTTTTATTTATTTATTTATTTAACATTTGTTGACCAGAAAGTCTAACAAGGACATAGCCAATTTTCAGTGGAGGCCCAGGGAGAAATGCTCCAGAAGCATGTCTTTGGATTTTGGGAGGAAACCGGAGTAGCCCGAGAAAACCCACGTGAACGCAGGAGAACATGCAAACTGCGCACAGAAGGCACCCCAGCCAAGAATCAAACCGAAGAACCTCTTGCTGCGAGGTGACAACATTAACAACTGCATTACTGCGCCACCCTATGAGATATTTATGATATAAAATATGTAGATATCGTTGGTGTAATGTTTCATTTTCCTTTATGATGGATTTATTATCTTTAGTATATTTACACTTAGCTAGAAGAAGTTCAGATTGATTGTTTTATAATTCTGAGTCCCATTCCTTGATTTTATTTTTATACTAAGCTAGGATTTTATCAAAAATGTAAGCTTTTAATGTATCCCAGATCATAACTGTATTTATATCAGGGGTATTGTTGGTTTCCAAAAAAAATTAGTTCAAAGATCAGCCAAGGTTTAAACTCTTTAAGTTTAGTTATATAAGCTGGAATTCTAGTTAAGGAAGATTTTTTTTAATTAGTTTAACACTTTAACATAAAAGCATCATGATCAGAAATAGGACAAGGGAAAATATTAAAACTAGATATTTTTGAAATTAGATATTGAGAAACTACTATTTTATCAATTTTTGTTTGAATGCCAATCTTGTTGAGAATAAAACAGTGAATTCGAATCTTTCATGATGAATGTATCATTCAGATTTAGAGATGCTTGCCATTTTATTAGAACTTTTGCAGTGGAAGATAATCTTAGCTTCCTTTTGCACAATTAAAATCATCACCTATAATTAGATTACCTTTATAATTGCCAAGAATGAAGTCTAGATGTTTCTTAGCTAAACTTTTTCCCATACCTGGAAGTTAATAACATTTACTAAAATTCATAGTCTATTATTAAATCTTAACTAAAAAGATGGAGAGACCGTCTTGATCTTCATATTTTGGAATAGTTAATAGAAAGTCTGTATTTTTTCCCAAAGAATCATAACCACTCTTAACTTAGATTTAAAAGAGAATTGAGCAAGAATCATGTAATTACTTGGATTCCATTTTTTTGGATTGTTTACTATGTATTTCTTGGAGGAAGATCGCTTGAGCTTTATTTTTTATTCAGAAAATGTAGTAAATGTGATCATTTACTTGTACCGTTTAGACCATTAATATTTAAATATAGCAAAGAGAAATCCATCTACAAACTAGATCCATTGTTTTATATTTTTTATCCTTAAAGGAAACAAAAAATATAATATAGAATATTTAAAAAAAAATGTTTGTAACTCTGGAGGAAAAGAATACAAGATTCAGGCCATATAAGAAAATATAAGAAATAAAAGAAAAAAATAATAATAACAACTAGATTAAAAGTCATAAATGTTAATTATAAACATGGAATTCACCAAATTCCTAACCCAATAGATAAGTAAAGAATCTATCAAGTTATCCATCACTATGTTACAAAAATATGATCTTAAAAGATAAAAGAAGAATCCTATCTGAATGAACTCTGCAGTTAATAAACCAACTGACATTTTGGTATTTATAAAAGTTGAATAAAGAGCTGTGTTGTATATCTAAATAATAGTTAAAATAAAAAAAAAATCTAAGATGATCTGTTATATAATAATAATAATAATGAAGAAAATAAATATGATTATACCCTCCTTTCCCTTGGTTATCCTCTCTTACTATCATCACTCACTGTCATAAACCTATCTCTTTCCTGTAAGTCTTACTTATATTTGCAAGAGAACAAAGTTAGAAGGTAGGTAGTTAGACAAAAGTTATAGTTAATATGTATTACACATAAGAGTCCAAAAATCCTCTGTCTTAAAAAACTAATAAGATAAATAAACATAACATGAACACTATTATAATAATTAATTACCCATAAGATACAGTTATAAATATGAAAGCTGATTGTACTACTAAAAAAAAGTAACTATAATACATTCTATGTTAAGTCATATAGTTCTGCTATTGATTACATCTGGGAGACATCTGGTTATGATCACCTCATTTATACCAGAAATAAGTTTATTAATTTGAATTCTGTCAACCAATGGTTCCATATTATGTTTAAGATACCATTGTAATATAAAAACAATACATAGCATTATCAAAATTTAATCAACAAAAGAACTATGAGTATTAAATACCAACTAACATGAAGCAAGACTCAAATATTTAAAAAGAATATTGAAACTAGACAGTAATCATATAAAGATAACTATCAATATTCAAACTGCATCACTCATATCTGTTATAATCTAAACTAAGGACTTTGGAAACGTTAAAACAATCTTATTTATGATCTAATAAAACTCTTAAAGTTATAGGTGTTCAAACAAATTAATATCACAGAAATATGGAGAGCATGTATTTCCACTAATATAAAATACATATGACTTCAAGTCATAATACGTAGTGAAATTTACCTTTATTTGCTCAGATAAAGGAAACAAATGTAGGGGAATGGGAGAATTTTTCTCTCCCCCTCCTTGCAGACTCATCTTTCTCTCCATTTTTTCCTTTTCTTCTTACTATATGCATACATACATATACGTCGTTTTATGAGTACATATATGCAAATAAATATCCAAACCTATTCAGTCTTGTCAGATATTCAGGTAATTTTCAAACATTCAAAATGTACATTACTGAGTAAAGAAATATGAAATAAAATAATTATATCCTCAGAATGGACTTAAGTGAGACACACTATTAAACATATAAATTTATATATAAACATATTGATGTATATTTCTGGTAATGAGAGAAAACAAGTAGTTATTATTAAAATGCATACTTAACGAAGACTGTCTAGTTGTTCAGCATGAGTTGGTAATATAAAATAACTTTTTATATTTTACTACAATCACTGTTCCTCTCATAACACTCATGAGATTCCAACTAATATAAATAAGTATAACAGAAGATCTATAACTAGTTACAGAATATCTAAACAAAGTTCGCAAACAAGTTTGAAACCATTCTTTAATAAGAATAGTTATGACAGCTTCATTGGTTCATGTGTACCAAAACAGAAACTAAAAGACAGTGGAATAAGAGATATTTTCCAGATAGCTAATGTAATGTCTTTTATAAGTTTAATCAGTATGAATAGTTATCAAAGTTTACTTAAACTCAAAAATTTCTGTTAATTATATTATAAAATTGACTAAGGCTATAAAATGTTGAACAGGGAGCAAGTGAATATGATACAACAGAAATTCAGTCTGTTATGCAAAAGAAGTAGCTTAACAGAAACATAACAGATTTCCGAAGAAGATCTTAGTATGGAAGAACATCATCGTGGTTAGTAAAGATGTTAATAAAAATGTCCGTTTAAAGTGGAGGCTTGTGCAGTATGCCAAGAGGTAAATGTAACAGAAAAAAAAGAGTACGAAAATGTGAGTTAACCAATGAAATAACACTATGAAGGCACTAATATCCCACAACAAGGACTGAAATACTCTATAACAGGCAAGATACGTGATCACAATACTCTAAATGTTCCTCTTATACAACTTGCACACTACAAAAACAACATAGTGCAATAACAGATCAATCATTTCTTCACAAAATGAAGAAAAGAATCGTAAAAGAGAGGAAAAACATTATTTTAACATGATAAATATCACAAGTGAAAGTAAAAAAGGAAATAAATCACCACACATGCTTCCCAAGGAAAAACTAATGAACCAAGAGCCGTCTGAAAAAAAAAACACATTAATTATGAAATTAAACTCTATGAGAAGGACTATATAATGTAACATTTAGAAAATAATCTATATATATTTTAAGATATAGAAATGTTTTATTAACTTAATTAAAAGAAACATAGAGTGAAATGTTACCTGAAATGGGAATTTAAAACCTGAATGACACAGTAATACTGAAACATACATCTTGAGTTCTTGAGAAATGACAGGGAAGCAAAATCCAACTATGAATATTTGGGTATAAAAGATTTTAACTAATCTGAATGCTTTAAACTGTTTTCCATATTAAAAGTGAAAGAACTTCCTATATATGATTGTCAGTTATGAAAAAAGTATATGAAAAAGCATAAGAAAATATTTAGTATAACAGCCATTGCTTGATTATAGTTTTTGTAGATTTGTTGGTACTGGATAACATAGCATCTGCTTTTGTTTCTTTTTTTTTTCCTTCATGTCAGACCTATAATTTTTGTCTGATGATCTTTTTAAAGCAGGAGAAGACCAGTCCGTGCCTTTAGACATTGGTATAACATTATTATTTTAACAAAAGCAGAAGATTATTCTATGGCGTTAAAGATTTTTACTCCATTTGAAAGCTGTATTTTTGCAGGAAATATGATTTCAGATTTAATGCCATTCAGTCTGAGGGATTTCACAAGGGGCCAGCATTTTCTAAGGTCAATCATTTTTGATGAATAGTCATTATCGAATCTTAATGAATGTTGTTTATATTTCAAGGGCGTTTTCCTCCAGACCATTTTTTGTATCAGGTCTTTATTAATAAATGATAAAACTGTTATTACTGTTGACCTTGGAGGGGGAGATGGAGAAGAAGGAATAGGTTTACCTATGGCTGTGTGTGCTCTTTCTATACCATATGAGGAAACCTTCCTGAAGATTCAGTATTTCAGGAATCTAAGAATTTAAAAATGAGATCATTATGTTATTTCTCCTTTCTCTGTTCTCTCAATCATCTATTTTATATAGAAGCCAAGTGTTTTGGTTTAGTAAAAATTCAGATTGAGATTCTTCTTCTTTTAGTCTGCCATCAATTTCACTCAATGCATTCTACATGCCAGAGATTGTTTTCTCTTAGATTTTCCTGTTTTTATGTGTAATACTGCAGGGGTCTAGAAAGTTGCTATCTTCATTTAGCCATCTTAACTCCACCCCTTTGCATTTTTTGAAGAGGTAAAAAAAAGATTGATTTTACATGGGGGCAACCTCTCCCATAACCCCTAACTTGGGAGATGTCAATCAAACAACTTCTTCCTCATATATATATATATATATATATATATATATATATATATATATATATATATATATCAACTCCACAGACACACAACCACCATTCAAGGGCAGTCACGTCAACACATAATAGCCAGTTCTGCATGCTGAAAGTGCAAGTGAATTTTGCTGTCAACCAAGTGACTGACAGAAGGAACTACAGCCATCTTCTAGATGTTTAAGATTTTGTCAAAAAGAAGTATATTTTCTATGTCCAAAAGCCATTTTCTACAGTAAGTGGTATAACTATCATTTATCCAGTCTTTTTAGCTCAGGTAAAATAACCAAGACCAAAGGCAACTACAAAGAAGGAATCCAGGAAGAAAAAAAGCATGTAATGTCTGAGCGCTTTTGTCTTTAATTGTACAGACTTCTTCAGAGTAAATTACATTACATAACCAAGAAGTTTAAATACAAAATACACATATCACATGACCATACACACCCAACACCCATTAACACACAACTTTCATAACCAAAGTAAAAAACATTCCATAAGTTTAGTTAAAACCACTAAAACTTTTGTTCTAAATAAATACACAACAGAAATACATCAAAGTATTATGTTGTTGTTGTATCTTTCGGCTTTTCCCGGTTAGGGGTCGCCTAAAAAATGAATCAGTCAAATAAAATGCGGAGAAATAATACAAGTAGTGATAGTGTATGACACACAAAATAGTAAAGGAGAATATAAATAGCAACACACAGAGAAGATAAGACAATGGGAAATGGCAAAATGAGGTAGCATGGAGAGGAGGATTACCAATACCATGAAGCTAATTGTAGCTTAAATGAAGGAGTGTACCAAGAAATGTGGAAACAGAAAGTAAATCGGAACAGAAATAGTTAGATTGAAAGGGGGAGGAGACAGGGTGGTGTAGAAGGATTTAGTGTCAGTTGATGACAGTTTTATCAAAGCCTGTTCTTTGAAGGTACTTGGTTGAACTGAGTTTACAGACTTGACCTAATTTTTGTTAGGGTTTCACTCCAATGTAGAGGTAAACACCCTTCACCCCCATTTAACTAACTAACTTTGAGGTCTTAAAACCTTGGAGAAAGTTATTTCAAAGGTCCCAGATTTATGTGATTCTTTAAGGAGAGAGTCATCACCCAGAATGACAGAAAAGAGACAGTGAGGTAGAGAGGAACTGAGGATGAATAGAAACCATTAACTTCATGTACGACTGAATGGTAGTCCAGTGGAAGAAGGTGACAGACTACATAGAGGTTTATAACCAGCATTGCAGTTATTACCCCCATGCTTGTCACTCTTAAAGATAAGTCCTCTTTTGACTTGGACCATGTTCACAGCTTGCTGTCTGAAAATTTGATGAATGCCAGTGCTGATATTACTTGTAAAGTCAGATGTACACAAAAATCCTGCAGTTTGGGAAGGGAAGACTGTTTTATCTGTGAACAGGAAGGCATCACTTCCTGCATGATACCTTGGACAGAACCCCTGCACATGAAGGCTGTAATTTCATGTAGCACATAAATGCACTATGCAGTTTGGCTGTCACCCAGATGGTGTACATTGTGAGGAGGGCTTAATACAATGGAGCACACCCATTCCATATGCTAATTTCTAAACCGCACATCCACACCTATGTTCCTGCTTAGGAGTGGTAGTGTATCCAGTAAACACAGAGGTATAGTTGTTGATAAATATTCCTTCACACTCATTTCTGCCTAGCTAAAGTCTTGTTCATGTTGGAGTATTTTTGTATCAGTCTGTAACCCACATCTTCACACTTCCAGTGTGTAAAAGTTGTGTTCTTTTGAAGGATCTATGGATTAGATTCTTGTAAACCATATCTTTCTTCTTCTTCTTCTTTCGGCTGCTCCCATTAGGGGTCACCACAGCGGATCATCTGTTTCCATTTCTTCCTGTCCTCTGCATCTTGCTCTGTCACACCAACCACCTGCATGTCCTCTCTCACCACATCTATAAACCTTATCTTAGGCCTTCCACTTTTCCTGTTACCTGGCAGCTTCATCCTTAATATATTTTTCCCAATATACTCTGCATCCCCCTGAGCACATGTCCAAACCAACGTAATCTTGCCTCTCTGGCTTTGTCTCCAAACCTTCCAACCTGGGCTGACCCTCTAATATACTTATTCCTAATCCTGTCCACCCTCGTCACACCCAGTGCAAATCTTAACATCTTTAACTCTGCCACATCCAGCTCTGACTCCTGCCTTTTTGTCAGTGCCACTGTCTCCAACCCATATAACATAGCTGGTCTCACTACCCTCTTGTAGACCTTCCCTTTCACTCTTACTGGTACTCGTCTGTCACAAATCACTCCTGACACTCTTCTCCACCCACTCCATCCTGCTTGTACTCTTTACTTCACCTCTCTTCCACACTCACCATTACTCTGAACTGTTGATCCCAAGTATTTAACTCATCCACCTTTGCCACCTCTACTCCCATTCCTGTATCCTCCCTCTCATTCACACACATATATTCTGTCTTAGTCCTGCTGACCTTCATTCCTCTTCTCTCTAGAGCATAGCTCCACCTTTCCAGGGTCTCCTTCACCTGTTCCTTACTCTCACTACAGATCACAATGTCATCTGCAAACATCATAGTCCATGGAGACTCCTGTCTGATCTCATCTGTCAACCTGTCCATAACCATTGCAAATAAGAAAGGGCTCAGAGCTGAACCTTGATGTAAATTCACCTCCACCTTAAATGCATCCATCACTCCCACCGCAGATCTCACCGCTGTCACACTACCCTCGTACACATCCTGGTAAACATATTCATGGTAAACCATACCTTTCTTCTGTATGTCAGATATGAGGTCTGTAGAGCAGTTGCTAAGACTTGATTTATGTGTCTTGTGCATATGTTACTTCTAGCACACTCCATCCCACTTAAAGGCACCTGGCTACTTCCCTAAAGTGTGGTAAAACTGATCATACCTGTTTCAAAGTTCTTTGGTATGAAACAAGTAGAAATGTGCACATTTACATGTTAGTGATTGTGTATACCTCCCAGTTTATGAAGGGATAGTTGAAATCACCCATGAATATGGTGTTGGGCTGAAAGGTGAGTGATTCTAGTACAGTCAAGTACATGGTATGGTTATCCTGGCTCTTAGACAAGGACCTAAAGCTAGCAAGGATATGGTATGGAACTTTACCTAAGGTTAGTTGGACATGGAGTAACAAAAACATGTCATATTGTTTGACTGATCTTGAGGTGTGCTTCCTTTATATTTAGCTTAATAACAACACTTCCACCTCTTGTCCCTTCTTGTGTTGTAACTGGTATAAATGTGTGTAAGACAATATAGCCTTGTACTACTGGGGTGCCTTCTGCAGCTTTAAACCATGTCTCAGTAACATCACAGATGTCAATACACTCAAGAGTAAATATTACAACTAGGGAGTGGAGGTTCTTGCTGAGACTCCTGGCATTGAGCAGTAACACTATCTGTTGAGCAGTATCTGGAGTAGAATTTATGATCTTGGAAGGTTTATCATATTGGCATTGCCTAAAAAAAGTAGGGGTGGATAACGTTTTGACTAATATCCGAAAGCCTAGTAGGGACAGGTGCAGATCATCCCTGGCAAAGCAGGGTGGTCTGTTGATCTTGTCCTCCCAAGCTGACAAATATGAGACGCCCTCACTATGACATCAGTAGCTCCAAATGTTGTTAAAGGGAATCATCATCTGTTTATATTATGGTATCATCCTTGGAGAAAGTAGAATGCTGTTCAGTGCTAGGCTCATACCTGCCTGGAGCACATAATATGAAAGCTGAAACATGCTTCTCTTCATACAGTCCAGTGAGGTATGTCTCAGTTCATTAACACCCACATGAATTATGACAGAGTCATACTGTACTTGTGGCTCAGTATCCTGAGTACTTATCATGATTTGGCCGATCCGTACCCCTGATAGGTAACTGACTTGTGACTTTCTCGTTGCTCAGCCTGGTGAGTGGGACATCGGTGTGTCTCATAATGAAGTCTCCAATGATCAGTATATTGGGTTGTGTGCTGGTTTGCCTTAAGGTATTAGAGGTGGAAATATTGTAAGATGTGGCTGTATGTATCCTGGGTGGTGTTATTTTTGTAAAGTGGGAGGTTGCTGAGGACATCATATGGAAAGCCTTTGAGGATTGGGTAGATTGCATTTAACAGCCTCAAAATTTGTGAGTTTATCTGTCGGATCCATAGCAGTTGCAGTGCGCACACAAGCTTGAGTGTGTGTGTGTGTGTGTGTGTGTGTGTGTGTGTGTGTGTGTGTGTATGTGTGTTACTAGCAACCTGTTTGGGGATGTATGCAAGAGCTTTGCCTCCAAAGACATAGTGTAATTACATCTCATGCATACTGTGTCAGTGTTTTTAAAAATAAGGTGGTTGTTAGTAAATCTGAGACAATTGTGACATTGTCTCAGGATCCCATTTCTACCAGGAAGGTTGCAGAGATGATAGAAAAGTGCAGTTCCGTGGCTGCAGATCCTGTTTTGTGATCTGTGAAAGGTTATGTAAGAGGTTTTTATAACTAACTAAATTGGGAGTTGTTGGCCTGGGGGAGAGGTCTAGCATCGATTTAAAACAACACTCTTTGAGTAATGCTTCTCAGCAGGCAAATTAACTGCTCTACATATAGCTAGATACTTTTTTGAAAATAGCAGCGGATGTTTTAAATGGAAAATTACAACTGTAGGTGCCTGCTTCTATATAGGGCACTGCAAACCACTTCTGCACAGCTCAGCAAAGGTTATAGGAGATGAGAGACAGAAGAATCCAGTAAGTAAACAGTAAAAATGCAGTATACATGTATATACAGGGCTCAGATCCTACCATAATTCACAGTTCTCACTATTGTGAGGGATACTACAAGATTAAGGTCCCCAAACCAAGTAAATGCAAACAATAAAAATTCAGTAGAAATATAATAAATGAGGCTCAGATCCTGCAGCAATTCACAATTCACTCACTGTTGTGAGTGATTCTACAAGACTAAGGTCTTCAGACCAAGTTAAATGTAAACAATAAAAATACAGTAGAAACAGGTGTGCATAGGTTCATTCATATGTACTAGGCTAATAACCACTAGGGCCGTTATAATCTTAGCCTTGCAGCCCAACCCAATTGTGTTCTTATGTACCATGGGCATTTATTAGGAGGTTGTAAGTTAGTTAGGAAGTTTACAGAGGTTATTTTTTTTTTTGGGGGGGGGGGGGTCATGTTAGTTTGGACATTACTGTCTGGATCTGTCTTTCATATTCTTGGGGTCAGACCTGGGGTGAATTTCCAATTTTTCATCCAGTGGTCAAGGTTGCACTTAAATAAAGTTAGGGATGGACTCCGCTTCACATAGATGGGGAGCCTGTTCCATAGCATGAGGATCCTGTGAGATGCATATCTGTCTCACTAACATGTCTTATTTATTTCACAAGCAAAATTTAAAGGCTTGGATCTATTGGCTGTAATACTGTTCATTTTGTAGATGTGCAAAAGGTCCATCAGAGCTGTATCTGAAAATACCTCGTATGCCACGCCTAGACTGCCTCTCAGTAACCTATAGGAGACAGAGTATAGAGAGTCGGCTTTAAGGTGATCTGTAGAGGGCAATGTGTTTATACACTGGATTATCTTGGTAAGGAACCTTTGTGGGTGCTCCAACTGAAATGTAATAAATGAGGCTCAGATTTTTCAGCAGCTCACAATTCTCTCATTGTTGTGAGGTGAAACTACGCTAAGGTCCCAGACCAAGGTAAAAATGCATACAGTTGACATTTGGTTAAAGCAAGGAAAAAACTTTGAAAAGAGCAATATACATGTCAGATTAACAGTCTGAATATTGCAGCATCCACTTATTGAATGGTATGATACGAAACAGAGGCTATCTCAAAATTTAAGAGTCTAATGCAAGTGCCTTATCAGTTTCAGCTATATGTGCCCAGTAGAATTAGCTCTGGAAGAGGCTTCTGAAATCTAATTTGCAGAAGGGGTGGGCAGTCCCAAGTTTAAAAGCACTTCAAGAATTGTGTGAGTGAGTGATAAAAAAAATCCAAGAATCAATGCAATCAAAGAGCAGTTGTAAACTCAGAGCTCTAGCAGCTGCAATGTAGGTGAATACCTTAAATAAGAAAAGTGTTTTCCAGCTTCTTATACTAATTAGCTAGATCTAGTTCCTATTCAATGAATGCAAAAGGAATTTTCCTAACATTAGCCAACTACCTACATGTAGAAAATCCAATTTACATTCTTCTACAGTTTTGAAGGAGTATTCGGATAATATAACCCATTTTATCATGGTTAAATTTGAAGTATTTAGGTATTAGAGTATACATTTAGAAATATATAATATGCTGAGCTAATGCCTTGATAAAGTGAAAATTTGCTATATAAGGTAGTAGATAGTTATAAATGCTTTCTTCTCATTTAACCTTTGTAATTATTTTTTGTCAGTCTAAGTTCCTTCATGTCACTTAAATGTCTTATGATAGTAGCTCTCGAAAGCAAGGGCATTCAGGTCCTTTTCATTACCCCTTCTTTGACTGTATTTTCTGCTGCCATTAAGCTCATTAGCCAAGTAAAAACATCACTTTAGTAAGATATGGCTGTGCCATTTAAGAAAATGTCTGTAGCATGGGAAGTTGTCTGAGTATAACTGAAGCTCTTAACTGACACATTTTATCAGATTGTGAAATGCAAGCCAAATATGTGTGTGTGTGTGTGTGTGTGTGTGTGTATGTGTATATGAAAGTATTTATTTACAGTCAGCAGTTTCGCACTGAGGATTAAGGCTTCCGGGTGCAAATAAGTGTCATCCTGTATTACTAGGTTTGTGCCCCTCAATTTTCAGAAAAGAAGCAGGTGATAAATCAGATTCTTGAAGCACTCCTATTGGTAGGAAATGTCAGAACATCTTGATCATCTATGTGGCTGAGTGCCATTTAATAGACTTTAGAATTTTGCATTCTTCCTTAGAAAAAGATTAAAGAATTGCATTATTGTAGGTGTTCAAAGGTGTAGCATATGCAAGCATATTTGTATGAGTTTTAAATTAATGTTCTGCAACCCAGCAAGCCATTTACCATGGTTGCAGGATACAAGACACCTGGAGTGAAAATTGAAGCTTTATTTTACACTTTCGCAGATGTGATTGTCATGGCTCTGAGTTTTAATTAAATGCACATGTAAGTCAGTATTGCTTTTCAGGTCACTTGTTGGGCAGTCTGCTTATTAGAAAATGAAACGACTCCTAGTTATTTTACTACTAAACAAGTGTAAAATTGTATGTTTGAACATCTGTTTTAGTTTCAGTGCTGGTGCCTTGGTTCAGTCATCCAGAGATAATCAGTACTTTATTTTCCTGCACTGCTCTGTGTATTGGGATGACTTCTGTAACAAATGCGCAGTTGGTATATTTTGTGTACCATGAAAAGCATATTTGTCAAGCAGGCTAAGTGTATGGAATGCATAGTTTTGCCAGGTTGCTTCTATATTCTCTTTTCCTGGGCTTTGCATTGAAATAATAGAGTTATTTTCTAGAAGAAGGTAGTGCTGGTACATACATCTCTGACTTTGCTTCCTTTGCAGATGACACTTAAGGAGAGACTGGTATCAGTCATATCAGATAGATCCTATACCAGTCTTTCTTTTTTCCTGCTGTTGCAAGTCATATTTTCCTTAGAAAAGTCTGCATTTGTAAATTCAGACTATGTATTGCTTGGGTTCTACTTTATTATTATACAGTGCATGTAGTCTAATTTTAAAATCTCTTACATTTCAATAGCAGAAGTATTTTGGTGAACATTAAGTCACATCTACAGTTAGGCTATAATAATAAAGTGGACATTAACCTTTTTTTATTTTTGAAGCATATAGGATAGGGACACATCTTTTACTTAACTGGTTCTATTTCTTTATATTTCTTTGCATGACCAATCCAATAAATATGCTGCTACAATACAGGATAAAGACAGGCATGTCAATATTGGCTAGTTCATTAGAGTGCTCCACGAGAAACTACTGACTGATATTTCCTAGAACAATCCTAGTTCTTGTTTTAGTTTGCAAATTCCAAAGACCTCGATTAATTAGAAAATGCTGCTTTATTTTGTTATAATATATTGTTAGACTGTCATATCCCAAGCTTCATGAATGAAATTTTTTTTTTTTTTCTTCCATTGCCTTTGTCAGTCACTGCCATCCATTCTTGGTTTCTCTAAGCAAATAAAACATCACAGAATCTCAGTGATCTTCCTCTCTTTCCCTTTGTATAGTGCACATTTCCTTCTGTTTTGCTGCCCTTGATGCTGTTAACATTTAATTATTAATACACCTAGATCCTCTTTTCCCGGCTGCCCTTTCTCCACTCTTTTGTCTTCAAGTAGCACATTGGCAAAAAGTGAACTCTTTATGATTTTTTTCTGATATATTTTATGCTGACACTCTCAGTGACGTACTACTGAAATAAAAGAAACTGCCCTCAGTCAAAAATTTTACATTGCTATCTGGCGACACAAAAGACCAGTGTTCTGTGTTGTACACAAGTCCTAGACCGACAACTCCTCATAGGTAGACAGCAGTGCTTAATCTTGGGTAATGGTATGCTTTTCCTTCCATGGTTTGGAATGAAGCCACAATATATTCATCACATTTGTATGTAAAGTAATGCAGGATTTACCCATCTTTGGTGTGGTTTGGTTTGGAGGGGAGAGCATACTTCTCAACCTCTTAGAGCAAGAAATCTGGACAATGCCATAAATAAAAGTGGGACAAAGGAACAAAAGTAGGGACAATTTTTAAATATTGCTCTTACAAACTTAGAAAGCTGATAGAATAGTAGGTTTTGCATTAGTATGGGGTTTCTAAAGGATATGAAGTCCGAATCTGCAATGTCTGTCATTATTTTCTAACTTCAATCTTTAATGATGTGCCACTAATTTGCCAGAAAACCACAATTTTATGAAAAATGGACCAAAAATATGAGCAAAAATCTGTACAATTGAGAGGGATGGGGCATAGCCAGACTGCCCAAACAAAGTCAGGAATTAAGTTTTGCACTATCAACATTAAAAACATTTTTCTTTTTGCTTGTTTGTTCCTATGTTTTTTTATTTTTTTTGTATAAGTTTCTATTATTTTTCAAGAATTAATTTTGGCACATTTTCTTTTGTTTGGTATGTTCTGTTTTACAAGGAAATAGTTATTAGTTTGCATTCTGATATGTTATTTTATTTAGTCTGTGTTGATATGGTTTTCTGAGTGAGAATTATTTTTTTTTAATAGTCAGTTGTTTGCACAAGAGCTTTTTTTCCTATAAAACCCTGCAAAATCCATACAACCTTAGAAATCTAATACTAGGGCTCAAATAGCCTATGCCAAGTGCAAATAAATACCTTATGAGCTTCATTACTCCCCATACCAAATAACTAAGCATTTTCCCCATGCCTTAACTGTAAGTCCACCCAAACATTATCCTAAACAAAGTGAACTCCAAGCAGCTATCGTCATCCATGCCCCCCACATCATTCCTGTTGAAACAAAGGACTAGAACTTCCCTATAACTTCTGTAGTCATCCTGATTGAGAAGGGTATCTTGAGACATTGTAAGAACTGTCTCATGCTGTCTGATGATCATTTTTTTTACTCAAGCAGCATAACACAGTGTGTGAGAGATGTACATATATAATGTCTTTGGAGGCAAAAATCTCACGCACGTTAAACTCAGACACCAAAATCATTAGCAGTGCACCATACATCACACCCCCCCAAGGCCAGTACAATATATATAATCCATCCTATGCTGAGGTTCTAAAGATGAATCTGCCTATACTTCAAAGACTTCTAAAACACAACGCAGGCACAAAGCACACTGAACAAGTTAAGCCTACTTCCTCACATAGCACAAGGAGTCCCAAAGTCACGAATGCCATACCGCATGCATCGACCAAACCAAACATTGTAGTTATAGGTGAGTCCATTGTAAGGCATAGAGATGTACCTCTTTCCAGGCTAAGCAAGGAAAAAGTGATAGTTAGTTGCTTGTCTGGTGCCAGAATCCATCACTTCTCTCACATACACTCAAGTCCTTGAACAGCAAGTACCATAATGAGTCTGTCATACTACATGTGAATGTCGATGACCTGAGATGTACCTCGCTGGATTGCATAAAGAGAGGCACAATGGAGCTGTCAGACTGTGTGCCCCAGGCAGGTATTAGCCTACCATTGAACAGCATTCTATGTTCTCCAATAATGATGACACAGTATGAGCAGTCAGTAATTGGCTTAGTCTTTGGTGTCATTTGAAGAGGGTCCAGTATTTGTCAGCCTGGGAGGATATGATTGACAGACCATGATGCCTCATCAGGGTTGTCCTGCATCTGTCCTGTCTAGGGTCTTGATTATTGGGGAAGATTGTCCACTCCCTTACTGCTTTTCTTAGGCAATGCCAATGTAATAAACCTACCCACATAATAAAGCAAGCAAAAGCAAATATGATGGTGTTATTAATCAATGCTAGTAGCCTAAACAAGAAAGTTCACTCCCTACATGCCCATCTTACCATGGAGGAAGAAGTTATAATCCCGACCAGAACTGTAAAGCAAAACATTTTTTTCTGATGCTGCAACACATGTACAAAGTCTGATTACAGACTGCTGCAGTTGTAGCTTTTTCCAGAGTGAGTTAGATGTAATAAAGGCTTGTACTTCTTTGGTAATTCATATTTACTATCTTGATAAGATATATAGGGTCTATATTAGATGTTCAAAGTGTGAAAGCTTCGAATATCATATGATCGACTCCATATGAGCGAAGTTTTCAAACATCGAACATAAAATATAAACAGACTAAAAATAAAAAAAACTACCTAAATGCTCTATGCAGGAGGGCTAGCTC
Source organism: Protopterus annectens (assembly GCF_019279795.1). NCBI lineage: Eukaryota > Metazoa > Chordata > Ceratodontiformes > Protopteridae > Protopterus > Protopterus annectens. The sequence continues at coordinate 294,075,683 of NC_056732.1, read as the reverse complement.
CCCTGCACCCCCCACCCCCCGCTACTTAAATATACCAACTCAGAGATCGCACTACATTGAAGTGAAGGGAAATATTCCCTACAGCGATCTCCGTTGAAACGTTCGTTGTTTGAAAATTTCGCTCATATGATGTCGATCATATGAGATTCGAAGTTTTCAAACTTCGAACTTACAATATAGACCCAAAATATATATATATATATATATATATATATATATATATATACCATAGACATTAAGTTAATGAGCTAATCGTGGCAAGCATTTGATTTGTCTTGTGTTACTCATTAATATACTGTTCAGCCTTAATTGGATCAGTTGATGTTTAGGATTAGATCACAGTTACAATGGCCTGCACTGTTCGGGTTACATCCTGCCAAGGATATGACCAGCCAGCCAGCTTTTCAAAGTTTAAGAGTACCTTCCACATGCCTATAGATTTATTAGAACATCTACCGTCATGGTAAGTTTAATGACACAACTATACCTTCCAGTTCACCTTGGAAAACAGTCAGTTGTGCCTAGAGGGGGATTATTTTGGTACTAAATAAGTAATTCAGGACCAGAAGCATTAAGAATTGTATACCTTCTGGATATTTAATGTGGCAAAGAAAGACCTTGAGAAACCACACTTCACGAAATGTTTCAGTTCTGACACAGTAGTGTTAATAGCATTCTTTAGAAAAAATATTCAGTAGCAGAAAAAGCTACAGCAGTTATGTGATTATAAGGTAACTTTCAGCTTCTAAAATAATCATAAATGCTTATGTAAATATGCACTAAAGTTTGTATTTGCAAGGTTAGTACCCCACAGATTGTTCGTTTGCATTTAATTTAGTATCCCAGTTTTGTCTTTATTTGGGACTTTCCTTTATTACTTATTTTCCTGCACCGAGTTCACATTAATTATTTGGATGTACACAACGTCCAATATTGGTTTGGCTAAATATTACAGTGAAGTAAAAGATGCTGCTGGCATCAGCTCAAACAATAATCACTAAAGCTTTGTCAGCATTATTTGCCAAAATGTCTGATGACTTTTGATTTTGCAACTGCTAAGTAATTAATCAAACATTTGTTTATTTGAAGCATTTATTTTCTTGTGTTTGTTGCATAGCTGTGGAGACAATGAGTGGAATTAACAGACACTGCAAGCTGTAGTAGTGAGAGTGCAATCACTTTAGAATAAGATATCCTTGTCTCAGGATCTCTGATTTGAGATAGCGAGAGTAGTTTACCCTCTGCACCTTCTTACCTTATTTGAAGGGCATTGGTTTCAGAGGACAAACTTACTGCTGCAGCTTTGCATTTATTTTGAGCTCCACAGCATGCGTAATAGTTATATTCTGAAACTGTTATCATGTTCTTTTTCATTGAATGTTTATTGTTTGCAGCAATTTCAATACATGTGGCTTGAGGTTTATGCAGACAACATCTCAGTATTTCTGCATACTTTGCAGCATTGCTTGGTTCAGATTTTCAGTGGCTGTGGTCTTCAAGTTAATTAGCTTGAATAAAAAAAAAAGAAAGAAAATCAGAACATTCTGAGGGGTGGGGGTGATGCACATGGTCATCTGTATAAGCACTTTTTTTTTTTGCTATGGAATGTGCAGCTTTGAAAATCTGAACTTTAATTGCAACTCTTTTATAGATTCTTTACCGTTGCAGAATGCTATTCATTTTGTAGAGGTTATAATGGCATCTGACAAGCAAACAGCCTTCACCATTGATGTTACTTGCTACATTCTATACTTTGAGCTAACTTATGCACTGTGTACTTGTTACATGTAGTTTTGATGACCTCTAACTGTCGCTAGGGATACACTTTTATACCTTTCAGTGTGAGACTGTCCCATCATGAGCCTCCACAAGGATGGGACATGATAGTGCCTGAGGTAGTTTAGATTGTTTTGGTACTGTGTGATCTGTGAACAGTCAGATCATAACAGTGCAGCAAACTGCAGATGTGCGTGCAGAGGCACACATTTTGCCAATGGCTTATCTTGGGGATGTGTTATAGGGAGAGGTGCAAGGTTAATATTTGTGGAATTGCTGGATCTGTATTTTTTGCATCCATTTGTTTGTTTACAACCACTTTATTCCATTCAGTGTCATGGAGGGATAACCAGCACTCTAGAAGAGTAAGACAGAGAACCAGTCCAGTTTTTGCTTCAGCCCACGGTAGAATACACACATATGCACCTATGGGCAATTTAGAGGACTGCTAATTCACTTGTCAGCATGTCTTTGGAATGTGGGAGTTAAAAAAAGACATTAATGTATGTACAAAGAGGGCATGCAGAGTTTGTACAGAAGGCTTCCCAGTTGGGAAATGAACCAAATGCTCTGAGGCAGCCGTCCTAATGGTTACACCATTGCTGTATGCATTTATGCATTTTTAGGGAGAGTATTATTCCAGGTTTGCTACAGCCTTAGAATTAGGAAAATGTGATTGGAGTAAGATTTCTGTTATTGGAGGAATCAGTGGATGTGAAAGGTTCACTGACTAGTGTGCTAGTATGCATGTCTGTATTTTTGCCTCCTGTTTAGTAATGGTGGTTGTTGCAACAGGGCATCTTTTATTAAATGTCATGAGAGAGTCCGATTCAGTTCACATCATAACATTGAACTGTAATGCAAAGCTGGACTGACGCTGGCTTGAAGCTTTACTTAGGGGATAGTGGTGTCAGGTCACTGGGCTTGCTGCAACATTTGTGGGATGTCCTGAGTTGACAATACCCATATTTTTTGCACCTCTTAGCCATTACAGCACTGTTTTTGGGAGAGGGAGTCAAAACCCCACTGTTCACCAACACATATAATGTGTGTGTGCGTGTGTATGTGTATGTGTCTGCTAATCAAAGTAATGAACAGCAAGATTTGCAGCTGTGGACTGACAAGTGCTGACAAGTTGATGGGTAGCAGGCATTATAAGGCGGGTTTGGAAACAAGTGTAATGACATTGAACAAACAGATTTGCCCATATTAACCATGCATCACTGTTTTGTGTGCGTGTAATGTAAAAGAACTGTGGAGCAAATCTGTACTGACACTTGCTTGTTGCCCTGCTGAGGGAGACATTTGTGTAATTGCAGTGGACTGGCTCCAATAGGTAGGAATGGGAGTTCTGAGCTGACATTCATCAATCATTTTTGTTTGCCAAAGCCATTACAGCAGTGTTTTGCAGAGATGTAGGAAAAGCCTCAAAGTTGAGTAGTATGTTTTGTGGGGCATGGGTGACTGTGTGTTTGTGGGGATTAGATGTGTGCCTTTGTAAACGTGTTGTGAATGTCACTGTGCTTGGTGCGGTCCCTAGCGATTTCATCATTGCTTGATAAGGACATATACAGTGCTCTGTGTTTATCAATACATTGTTTTAGTCGCTCTCTGGAGTATGCTATCACTGCTACAGCTGCTGGTACTGTTACATTACACATATGTCATAGAGTGTGTACATGCCTGTCTGATTTGGAGTAGTTGCAGTGGAAAACAGATGAGTAGGAGTGTCAGATCTTTTATCAGCGTACCCTACAAGTGTCCCTAATTTTGGTTTATAATTTTGCTCTTACATACTACAAACCATAATGGTTTTTGAAACAGGTGTAGGATTCTCATGAATAAATAATGACATTCGTTGCAATTGAAGACTTTTTTTTTCAGAAAATGAGTGCTAATTCATATACTCTTATTTTGTGAGCTTACTAAATCAGTGGTATAGCTGGTATTGGTATTTTATTGCCTTTGTTTACTGGGAAAGTCCACTGGGCCTAAAAGTGCCAAGGGAGAAAAGCACATACAAAAACATAGATACAGAAAAAAATTAAAGATTAATTGGTACAGAAGTAGAAACAATGTTACACATAGTGATTACAGTAATATATACAGAATATATACATAAAAGAAGGAATTTAGTTGGTTTGATTGCAGTAATTTATACAGAATACATACATAAAAGCAGGAATCTAGTTGGTTTGATTACAGTAATATATGTACAGAATATATAGATAAAAGCAGGAATTTAGTTGGTTGTCAGATGAATTCAGAGAGATATAAACAGAGATATATTAATCAGCATTATTGTACCAGTATCAACAAGTGATGAAAAAATAATAAGCATGGAGAAAGTATCATCAGTCGCTAGTAGAAAAAAGCATAGGAGTTTAGTTATCATATAAGGAGAAGGAAAAGGTTAGGTTATAGAGTACGTACATAACCAGGAAGAGCTGAGATGATTTCTCAGTGTTTGTTTGAAGATGGTGGTGTTGCCTGTATTTCTTATAGAAGGTAGAAGTGAGTTCCATAGTTTGGCGACAGTGAAGGAGTAGAGGAGTTGCCAGCAGGTAAGGTAGGCTTTTCTATGTTTAGAAGTAGATGATTTTCAGTTCTTAGTTGCCTGCTTGGTTGGTATTTGGCAAGTATGGTTGAGAGAGCAGGACAGTCTGCGGGTCTGTAGATTATTTTGTGTGCTGTAGTTAGTTGGGTGAATGAGGAATGGTGGGGGAGTTCCTGCCAGCCTAATTGTTTCAGTGAGTTACATTGGTGGGATGAGAATTTGGCCTTGGTAGCAAATTTGGCTATTCTGTTGTAACACATATCAAGTTTGGATTTTGTAGAATTTTGGATATTAGTATGGAGAGGGGCACCATAAAGGAGAGAAAAGGTGGTTGCAAGGGTTTGTCTAGTAGAGAGGCTAAGAAAGTGTTGGTGGCAGTAGAGCCTACCGATCTTTTGGTGTGTTTTTTTGATGTTATTGTTTATGTTAAAGTTTTCATCTATAATAATGCCTAGTAATTTAGTGTGTAGGGCAACTTCTATAGTGGTATTGTATTGGACTTATATAGTGAAGAGTTTTTTTTATCTTGGGGAGTGGTTTTCTTAGGGGTAAAAATTACTAGTTTCGTTTTTTTTCAGATTTAGGGCAAGATGATTGTTAAGCGTCCAAGATTCCGTAGAGGTAAAGGCATTCTGGGTGATTTGCTGGAGTTCAGAGCTGGAATTTGTAGTGCATATTATTGTAACATTGTCAGCATACTGGATTGCTGAGCATTGTGGGAGAGTAGAGTGAAAGTTGTTAATAAAGATGCTAAATAAGAGAGGACCAAGTATGGAACCTTGGGGTACCCCTGTGGACGTATTGAGGAAGGGAGAGTAAGATTGTTGCCATTTGCTGAATTTCTGCCTATTGGACAGATAGCTATTGAACCATTGTAGGGTAGGTGGGGAAATGTGGAGGGTGGATAGTTTAGAGAGGAGGATAGTGTGGGAAATGGTATTGAAAGCTTTGGAGAGGTTGAGGAAAAGAAAAGCGATTATTTTACTAGAATTTCATGCCCGGTTAACTGTATCAAGGAAGGAGGGGAGGGCAGTAGTGGTGCTGTGTCCTGGTCTGAAGCCATGCTGTGTGGGTGATAAAATTTGGTTTTCAAGCAGGTGGTTGAGGAGTTGGGCATGGATGCATTTTTCCAGTATTTTAGAGAGGGGTCAAAGGTTTGTGGTGTCTGTGTTGGTGCTGCCTTTGTGTAAGGGGAGAATGAATGCTTTTTTCCAGATGTCTGGGACAAGGGATTCTTTAATCGATCTGTTAATGAGTATGCTGATGGGATAAGCTATAGAGTTTGCAGCTAGCTGTAGGAAATGTGGGGATAGATTGTCAGGGGCCAGAGTACAGGGTTTTAACTTAAGTAAAAGTTTTTTTATTGTGGCGGTGTGTATGTAGGGAGAATTTTAGGTTGGAGTTGAGGGTAGGATTGTTTTCTGGGATGATCTGGTCATCAGCTGTCTTGGTGGGTGGTAGTGTCAACTGTAGGAAAGGTGGTGGTTAGGTTAGCTATGGTGTCAATGAAGTCGAAGTCTGCAGCATGACAGGAACAGAGATCAGGCATCCTAAATCCAACCATTTCAAAAGGGTGGGATTTGTTTCTGTATGCTGTCTGACTTTGGTTGAAAGGAATGGTCCTGGTGGTGCTGTTGCTGGGCTGCTGGCTGCAGTTGCTTCCTGGAAGTCGCACCCTAACCTTGGATTCCTGATTCCTGAATTTTATTGTGGACTGTGCTGCAGCTGATTTGTTTCCTGTATTGGACAGAAGTAAGTAGCTAAGTATGTATGAATCTATAGTTGGCTTGATCACAGTTGCAAGTGTGCCTATTTAGAGCATTTGTTTGTTTCTTCCTATTAATCTCATAAATGCTTATAAATCCTCTGTTTTAAAATACACTCTGTCTTCCATACATAAAATGAAAAACAGAATGCACAATAGGACAAATATACCACACCCTTTTTTTATGTTAATTTGACTTTATGACTTGGTAATAATAATTCTGTAATGTTTGCAATAAAAGGGCACTGTGGGCACATCCCACACTTAAATGCACCAATTTTAGCTCTAATGTTAGTAAATTTACTGACTAATGTCCCACTTTCAGGTATGTTCTTTAGATTAGGACCGCTTCTAAAACTGTATGTTAAAGGTTTATAAAACACTTTCAAACTGTTGGACATGGCTGTGAAAAATTCTGTTTTTTAAGTTTAATATCCTGGACCTTCTTCATGCCCTGATTGTAGTTTAGAACCAGATATAATCTCAAACTGCTCAGTTCATCTGAACCCACTCAGTGTCTGCCTGTCACTAACTGGAATTTTCTCATTCAAGGCATTCTCGGGGAACTCAGTAACGGAATAAACTTTTACCCCAGCCTTGCAAAACTTCTTCTTTTGGTAGGTTAGGAAGAACTTTCGGGTACCCTCTAACTAAAAACAGATTTTCAATATAATTTAACTCATTCCCCAAGTCATCCTTTAAGGAAGTCATATGGGCCGCTCTCACCATTTGACCCTTTACTATATTTCTTTTCTAGTATTGGCGGTGATTACTGCTATAAAATAAATATGAATTAGAAAAGTGATCTTTTCTGTACAGCCTAGAAACATATTTTTTGTTATAAACATCCTTTGAAATTTTCACATCTAAAAAGTGGGTATCGTAGAGTCCCGCTGTATGACTAAAGGCCGAGAAGTCTGTGGTGTTATTTATAAAGGACATACAAATCTCAATGTCATCCAAAGGACCATCCCACACAGTAAAGATATTGTCTCAAAAGTGATAGCACGATGTTTGAAAAAACAGGATGTCAATACAAAATGTTGTTCCCAATATAATGATACAATATTAACAAATACAGGGGTACATGGTGCCTATATAGCCACCCCATCTAACTGTTTGTAGTATTCATCTTGAAAGAAAATCAAATTGATTTTAAGAACTAATTCTGTATTTTCCATAACTAATCTAAAATCATTGGGAGACACGTTTCATAATCCTGAGATCCTTGTTCCTGCCAAGGTCACAAAGAATCTTCCTTTCTTCCTGGGAAAGGTCACTGCTGTACCACCTTTTAGTTCTCAAAAAGGTTCCAATATCCTTTTCAACAAGCATTTCGAAGTTACTCAACAGGATTTAGGAGTGGATTGATCGTACTTTTCTTATGAAACATTCTAGGGGGGTTGTAAGCTGAAGCATCACTAAATATGTCTTCTAAGTTTAGTTTTCTAACAAAAAGCTTAACATCTAATAAAAGATGACTCATTTCAACTTTTCTCATGGGCACATAGGTAAATCCTTTATGGAATAAACTAAAGTGTGCTGCATTGATATCAAGGTCACTGTAATTAAAAACATGAAAATTATCCAACGTAAATACTCAACTTTCCCCTCTGTATAACATCCCCCTAAATTATAGGATTTGTAATGTCTGTTCAATTCTTTGAACATTTACTAGTACCTCTTCCTGCTCCTGTCCCCTGTTGGAATTTGGATGTTGTGCCTGTCTCTGTGAATAGCTCCAGGTGATCTGGGCATACGTTGGATGTGAAGTTTGATTTTGTATTCTGGACGACCTCCTCAAAGGGAGGGTCTCTAAAGGGACCCTTTCATCACTAATTTCTCCTTCCCTCACAACATTGTATTACTAATAATTACTGTGTCCCTGTTAGGCACGTGGCTTTCCAGTGTGGAGTTTCTCATTCCTTTTGAAGACGCTAAGATGTAAGCTTTTCCTTTCCTGTACTCATTATTATCATGTTCTAACTTCAAATATTTTCATTTATTAATTTTCTCAGCAGCACTGTCCACATATTTAAAAACAACAAAATATTTGCATTGTAGTCATGCAGAGAAAACCATAAATCATCTTGGGTACCTTTGTTAAGCAAAACAGTTTCATTATGTAAACACTCCAAAGTTTTTTCATCATTACAAATTATAGCATGCATTAATGCTATTCCACAGTCATTAAGTATACCCACTAGTTCTTTGAAAAATGTGACCATTCACTACATTATTGGGAAGCTTACTAAGTCTCAATCCTCTGGGTACTTGCTGATGGGAACTGTATTCTTTTAAGTACTAATTGTGAAAACTCAAGGCTCTGGATTTTAACATTTGTCCTTTAATTTATGGCACATACCTTGGTATGAAGTGTGAGTGTCTGTACTGTTGTTCAGTTTAACCAAGCATTGATATTGAGATTTGCTTACTGTTCATAAAGTCCATAACTGATGTCATCGGCTGCCATTACTGTCTGCTGGCCTGATCTAGTTGTATTGTCAGCCCTTATAGCCAGTCAATGGAATGTTGAAGACATTGTGAAGACATCAACGGAATACCTACAGAAGCTGAAAATGAACCAGGAAGTGATCGCAAGTCATCCTGCCAAGGCTGAAAGCAGTGAATGAATGCATCTAGTTCCCCATTCAATGGATCAATGCTGTTACATTGTGTAAACACATTAATAAGTCTTGTTAGTTCACCCAAGAATGTAATATCACTGCCACCACTAATAGTGTTCCCTCAGATACTGGTAGCTGTCATTACTGCAAAAATTAACACCAATAAACAAAAGTAATTTTGGTGAAACAAGCTGAACTCCAAATGTAAAAACAAAAACTAAAACCAAACTGCCCAGCCTGGTAGAAAAAACGGAGCCAAGATTAAAACACACAATACAAAATGTTCCTTAAAACATATTGGAAGGCATCTGGTTCAACTATAACATAATTATTTAAAGAGGAATAACCAGATTAGAATACCTGAAATTACATTTGAATGTCTTTGTAAGTCCTCATTTAAATTATTCCTTGGTTACTGCACTTAAGTTAAGGGCACTTGAATATCAAAAGTGTTTTATGTTATGCATTTTATGTTACCTCTGGGCATTATTAATTTAATTTCTATTACTTTTCCATGCTCTTTTAGAACTTCCTACAAGTCTTCCCTTTAATAAGCACTGTCCAATTTCAAGTAATGGTTCAATTGTATTAAATAATTTTATTAATTAATTATGTTATAGTTGAACCGTACATATCTTCCAATACATTTTAAGGAACATTTTTGTTTGGTGTTTTATTCTGATGAAGTTTCCCATGGAGGAAATGAAAGAGCTTAACTAATAAACCATTGTGTATTTAATTTCGGCTCCATTTTTTCTGCCAGGCTGGACAGTTTGTTTTTTGTTTTCTTTCTTATGAGACACATCTGATGCCTATACTGGCCCCATGAGCAGCTGTTGCCATTCTCAAGAGTTTACTTGGCAAGAAGAGGATGGAAGCAGATTGCCAGACCTCTCTTTCATAGCTCACAAATATCCACACACAGACACATAGACATATGAGTGCACACACACACATACAACACACACACGCACACACACACACACACACACACACACACACACACACACACACACACACACACACACACACACACACACACACACACACACACACACACACACTTTCTCTACATGCATAGCTAAGGACAGTTTTGATTCACCAGCCCATCTACCACAAATGTTTGGGAGGTGGGAGGAAACTGGAGTACCTGGAGAACACTCAAATAGGGGACATGCTGAGTTCACACAGAAGGGGCATCAGTTGAGAATAAAATGGCATAGCATGTTACAGTGAGGTAACAGTACTACTCAGTGTGTCACCCAGCTGTGGTGCAGTGTTCTACTGCTTTCATTTGGATTTAATATTTTGATCAAATTCAGCAGTCAGTTCCAAACCATAAAGTCAATGCTCACAGTTTTTCCTCATACTTTGTCAGAGTGCCACTATCAAGAAACCATCAAGAGTAGATAGAACTATCACTTTCTGGCAGCTTTGCAAATGTTTAGTGTCATGGTGCCTTGGTATTGAGAACTTTCATATGGTATTTAACTGTTGTGGTTAGTGCAAGAGAATTATAGCAGCCTGCACATGTACTGAGTCTCTTCCCCACCAAATTTCAGCCACTCTTCAGTGGTCAGATGTAGAAAAGAGCTGGTTTGATTCTTTCAGTAGTAAAAATCTTCCAGTTCAAAGCATTGCACTATGGGGACCAGTCTCAGGTCAATTGAATGAACCAGATACACAAGTCCAGTGGACTGTCTCTGTTTAGTTCCATTGATTAGACGTTGATACCTCTCGTAATTGGAGCACAGTTCTTTACCTAAGCAAAAGGCTCTGCTTTCCTTACTTCTTGCTGTTTTTTTGCAGTTCCCATCATTTTGTGCTCAGCTTAAAGATCATGTAAGTCTGAGTGAATTTGCAATTTTTTTCCCGCTGGACATATCACCTAATCCCCCACTCTCTTCTTCACCAGCCAGGCACATTTGTCTTTCTCACTTTATTTCACTATATGAATATGTGACATCTCTTCCACATTGTATGTATTCAATATTGTTAATTTCTTTGTACCCTTGCCTTACTTTTGCTATCTTTTACACTTTGTCCTCTATCCCTTCACTATTTAACTGTCTTCTCACTCCTTCTCCCCTCCTTACTCAAACCATCCTTGCCTATTGTCCTCTGTACTATGTACTTTATTATTATTGCTGGTATTCTTTCCTGTCTGCACACATTTTGTTTGTATTCCTAATACTTCTTATTAACTTGTGTGTCTACTGTCATTTATGTGCAGACTGAGAGTGAAATAGGTCCATTTGGATCAGTGCTGTATTCTGGCTGACAAACTGAATAAATGAATGAATGAATAAATAAATAAATCTGAGGTTTACCATATCCTCAGCAGTGCATGGTTGATAGACTGATTATATGCATCATCCATTTATTACTTCAGCCCAGTTTCTTTTGCGTCTTCCACACTCTAATTTACAAAGTAGTATTACGAATGGTACTTTTCTGCCAATGAAATGCTGTACTGCTGATCAGGGGAAGCCTGGATGTCTGTGGAAACTTGTATGAGGAGACAAAAAAAAAACTTTCCCAGAAAGGCTGGACGCTGACCAGAATAATTAACCAGCTTTAGTGGCATTACAAATGATAAAAAAATGAATAAAGCTACAAGAAATGAAACATGCTCTTGGAAATTACTCCCTGCATTCATTGAACATGGGTCTATGTTTAGTCTTCAAATAACGAATACGTCAAACCTGTTTTCTTCAAACATTAAACATTGAATGTTCAATTCAGTGAACATTCAGTCACTGAATATTTTACTCAGGGAAAAGAGACAGTGGATCACCAGTGGATCAACATGCATACCAAAACACACACCGCAGTATATCAAACCCACACCCCCCTACTTATATATACCAACTACAAGATCACACTACAGTAGAGAAAAGGGCAAATTTCCTACAGCTGGCCAATCAACCCATTTCCCTGGGTAAAATATTCGAAGATTGAATGTCCGCTGAATTGATTGTTTGAGTTTTAACGTTCATTGAAGAGAGGTTCAATGTATTTGTTATTCGATGACTGAACATAGACCCTTTTGACACACACACACACACACACACACACACACACACACTTCTCAATAAAAATGGACATTTTATGAGACAAGATGTGGGTCGGGGAGGGAGGCAGAAGAAAATGTGGATTGGTACATGTATGAATTATTTGTGCAGCAGGGAAAATGTTGAACAAGGTGTCGAAAAATGGAACATGAGGAGCACAGTTAGGTAACTTAAGAAAGGAAGGGTGGAGTACCAGATGAATTTCTGCTGGATTACTATAAGACAAATGGTGCTTGCTTTAAGCTGGTGGAACAGCAATTTGTCTCCTTTACTGCTGAAAGGAAAGCTTCACAGTTGGTAGAAAAATTTTTGTGGGGGTATTACCAACTGCATTATCTTTTTCTGTGAGGCATCAAGCTGACCAGTGAGAAATTATGTGTTCAAAGACCACTCCACTAGAGGTGGGACTGCTTTCACTGCTCTTCAGAAATGTCTCCACTGCAAACTTTCTTACTGTGGCTACTTGGTTATTGATTTATACCTTAACAAAAATTATAGTCTTGACTCATGACTGCAGACTTCAGGCTTCGTTTGGAATTTGTGTACCTCAGGAATCATCATTTAAAGCTTTGGTCCTGGGACTGTCATCTGACTCCTTCCCCCTAGTGTGTTACTGCTTGGGACTCACTGATGCTAAGTAAAAAATATACATTCTTATTGTATCAGTCAGGCTATGAACCTGCCTTCTTTGATAGGTTTCAGATACTGCTGTCTTCTTGTGGTTGGACAGCTCCTTCATCCAGCCTTGGCTTTTGGAGTTTCCTATACACCAGGCATGTGTATGTTATTAGTAGCATTGTAAGTGTCAGGTCTTCATTTTTATTTCTTGATCTGCGGACATATGTCTTGCTAGTGTTGGCTGCTAACTGGCTGCCTTATAATTGATAAATGTGCTTATGTGGTCAGAATGTGATATCACAGCATGTGCATGAATGAGTCTGGTGTTTACCTAAGCATGGAGGTTTTCAGAAAAAAAAAAAACATGCACAATCGTGGCTGGTGGAGAGAGTAAACCCAGCTATTGACTCGTCAGAGATAGTCATCTGTAATTCAAATAATAACAAGAACAAGTTATTATTAAGAACAAGTAGGGGTGATGCAGTTTTTTACTCTAAATTATTTCTCCCTTTATGAACATTTGAGATCCCACATTATGCCATATCTGTTAGGATCAGGGTGATCACTTTCCTCAGTGAAGTCAATTTATGCATTGCCTGAAATGTATAGTTATAGTATAATACATTTGATAACCTTAGCTTGAATTAATTTTACTTTGCAATATAGCCAGACCTGTGCCTTTGCTGTAAGCAAACTATTATAACAAGCATCTGACATTACTGATGTGGTTGGTGTCAGAAGAGAAATCTGAGTTTTACATATTTTTTTTTTTTTTGCTGAGCCCTCCAGATTTGTTCTTATAACATAAATTCATATTAATGTATTGCACAAAAAGTTATTTTTATTTGTAATTAAGTCTTTATTAGCAAATTTGTCTGCAGTTCATTACTGCAGTACTGTTTTCAAAGCCTGGCTGTGGAGATAAACCTTTTGCAGATGATGAAAACATTCATTTTCCTTCCACCTCCAGCCATGCACAGTTGATTGGGGTAATAAAATGACAGCACCTTGTAATATAGTGACATCTCTTTAATTTGAAATCCAGTTCTATACTGATTCAAAGCTTGATTAATGCTAATGTACAGGCAACATAATTTCAGCTAGACTGGAGTAAAAGATGATGTATGGGAATTGATGGCAACTTCCTGTAATATAGTATTACACAGCAGATGTAAGTTACTTGGTATTAAAATAAATTAGAACTGTCAGGTCTGGTGAAATAACAGGTATATTTTGGTACATACAGTATCACCTGTGTCCCATGTTTTACTGCAGGCCTTAGTGTTATGAACTCATATTCCTTTTGTTATTATTTGTTTATTGGATAACTGTTTTCTCACAGCAGAATAACATTTCCATCCCCTCTTCAGAAGCAGAAACAACACAGTGGATAAAGGAGAAATGTTGGTTCTCTCTCAGAGACCTCAGATTGCACTTTTACTACATACAGCTGCCTGGTATTTTTCATATTCTGATGGCATAATAGCTTCATTAAAAGTGATAAGATGGCAGGTGGTCATAGGACAATATATACTGCAGTTCTCAGCTCAGTTTTGTTTAACCTTGTTTGTATGCATATCTTTGTTGGTGAGGTGGCTTACACAGGATTATTCTAAATAATACTACCATGTTAAAATTGGTAAGAAATAAAAATAGATTTTTTAATGAAACTGTAATGTGTATTGTAAGAAAAAATGTAAGAAGAATGGAGGTATTCCTGCTCTTGACATTCATAGGTTTGCTGGTAATGTAGGGTTGGAAGTGCACTGGGGAGACGGAGTTCTGTCCTTGGTGGGAGACAGCTGAACATTAAAGCAACTACTTTCTTTTCCAGGGATGGTTCATATCTCTCCTTAGATTTTTGTTTTTCCTTTACCTTGGCAGAAGCAACTTTGTTAGGATTTTATTTTTGATGTTTTTACGTTCAATTCTCGGCTGGAGCGCCTTCTGTGTGGAGTCTGCATGTCCTCCCCATGGTTGAGTGACTGGCGTTTGAAAGACATGCATGAATGGACGTGCCTTCACTGAAGGTTTGGCATCGAGCTGGCACCTCGGCACCATAAAAATCTACTGCCAATCATTAGCAGACCGGAGTTCCACTGTGGCGACCCCTAACCGGGAAAACCCGAAAGAAGAAGAAGAAGAAGGAGAAGAAGAAGACACTTCCTACTCATAAGTATGCCTTGACCAACTCACTTTGGACTCTTGGGCATCTGTCCTTACATTATCATATACTTGTTGGCATAACGGTTAAGGTGCTTACCTTAGAAACACAAGGTGCAGGGTTTGATTCTGACATGGGGTAATTGGCTATGCTTAAAAATGGCCCATAAGGGCAGTTAGCCTAGTATTAACCTATGAACCTATGAACTTGTAAAGTGTAGACATTTGCAATAGATTAAACTCCCCAGAGGAAATATGGGTACTTCTGTGTGCTGTCACATGCTGATATTTACATTTCATTGATATTAACCAAATTTTGGTAGAGACAGGATTTGGTAATGCCATCCCTCCTCTTGGAGGATGGTGTTTCTTACTTACTTTTCCCAAATGAGCTTAAATATGCAATGGTTTTAGTTTATAATATGCATGTCATTTATCTTTTGAGACTTTTTATACTTTTGCATCAACTAGGTGGCCATTAAAAACCTCTCAAAAATTCACTGGAACAAGGCCCTCCAGGGGAAAGTGGTCCCATGAGTGAATGTGAGGGCAGATCCTCTGCTAAGGTATGCTGAGTCTGTCAGAATGGGTTGGATGGAATGGCACCTGATGCTTTGTGTATAGAAAATTCTTCTTCCAATTGCTTATATTTTTTATAGAGAAATGAAAGTGATTTCCTAAGCTGCCGTTGATCCTAGGTACCCATTGTATTTTTACTCATGAGCAACTTAGATCAGATTTTAGTATTGCAATAAGACTGTATGGCAATCTAAGATACATAGCATTCATAGATCATACTTAGCCTTAGTTAGAGGATAAAACTCGTGAGCTACAAATTATAATCATCTGATAACCAAAGTTGACAGCATGACTCATTTTTGATCACTGTCCACATCTGTTTCTAGGCATAAAAATAAAAGTCAGGTAAAATAAAGGGTACTGTTCCTTATATTGGTCTAGAAGCTGATTGACTATTAAAACCTTTGTAACAGATATCCAGAACTTTTCCTTTGGTAGTAAAACTGTTTTGTCATTTATTAGTAATTATTTTCCCAAATGCATCAACAATAAAATCTCTGCAAATGAACTAGCCCATACCCCATATAAAAACCTTGTGAAAATTATTTTAAGGAAATCATCCTACCATCTGCCAGAAATAAACTATATGAAGAATGCTCTAATTGGAAAGGCTTTGTATCCTGAAAAGGAAAAAAATGAAAGTTACATTTTTAATTATGCAGATAAAATGATTACAGTGATACAGAATGGGAAATAGTAACAGCTGGTTAAAGCAGAATGCATATTGCTGTACAAGAGAACTTAAAATGCTGAAATACACACACACACACACACACACACACACAAACACACACACACACACACACACACACACACACACACACACACACACACACACACACACACACACACACACACAGCAAGGTGAACATTTTCAAGAGTTACTGAAAACTCTCAGTGTGCTAGGGAGGACCATTATAGTATTTTTAGGTTTACAGATTAATTTTGTTCTGCATGAAAATGCATTCCTCTAGGTAAGTCATATTCATGATAAAACTGGAGCATGGGGTTTGCAAAAGATGCATGTTTTCATGTATGATATTGCATGTGTTAGTTTCCCACCTTTTACGCTCTCTCTGGGATATTTATTTGAATTTAAAATTTTGCAGAACAGAACATGTCATTGGCCAAAATAAACTACTTATTTTACTTTATTACCAAAGTAAAGTGTTTTTGTTATAGAAATTTAATTATTTATGTAATTTTGTGTCATAGTTGTTGTTGTGTCTTTTGGCTTTTCCCGGTTAGGGGTCGTCACAGCGGAACTCCGGTCCACTAATGATTGGCAGTAGAGTTTTACGTGCTAGCTTTCTGGGCCTAACGCACAACCTTCAATGAAGGAACGCCCGTTCACGCATGTTGCCACACAGAAGACGCTCTGAGAATTGAATGGGCAACAATGTTTTTAAACAGTTGTATGACTGCTTTGTGCAGTATTTAAAGGAGAGTTAGAGAATTTTTTTTTTTTTTAGTAAAATGTTACATTTGCCACCTTTCATTGTTTTCCAGAATACAGCTGCACAAATCAGGACTACCATAGAAAAAAAGTGGCAACAGTTACCTTTACGCACATGGTGAGGGTAGATTTTTGTTGACATGGTCTGGAAGGAATCAATAATGCATGATGCATACTTAAATGAGGTACATATTTAGACATCACTAGAACTGTCACACTTAGGGGACATTAAAACGTGCTGCTGAAAGCAAAAATGTGATCTTCAAGTGTCTGTTTAAACAGAATAGAATAACTACAAGATTTTTTTCTGCTTTTCTTTCTTGTGCATTGGCTTCTGATTCTAAAGAAAAAAACAATTGGACTGTTTTTTCATTGTTATCACCTTTAGATGTTAGATTGCTACAATTCCTGTTTTGTACTGTTATGCACTATTTTTCCTTCTCAGTTTTTAACCTCTCTGGCATTGCAGAACATAGTATGTAGTTATGTATATTACTTTTGTGCTTCGCCCTACAATTTTATTTTCTTCGCTGCATATATGTGACAAACAAACCTTAAATAAATACATAAGAATCTACTTGGCATTCTGATTTTCAGCATCTGTGGAAAATGCATCCCTCTCTGTTTTATAATGCCCTTCATCAAAATTGATTTTCCTTGATGCATATTGGGAAACTGCTTTTATACAACCAACCTGTTTCTAAAAGCGGATCAACAAAAATCATTAAGAAGTGCTACCTAGAACCATTACTGTTGCAGTACTAAAATGTCTTGTGTTTTCATTGCTTACATACTAGCAATTGGAAGATTGCAATCTGAAATATGTTTAGTGTCAATACATTTAGTGCTACAGTTGTAATGATTTAAATGGAAGATTATTTTGTGAAACTTTATTACAGGATTTGCTTGTCTCCCTCACCTCCTCATAGTTATTTCTGAAAATAAGCAAGCTGCTTCTTAATGAGTATATAATTTACAGAAAAATAAATGCAACCAGCAAATGAGTGTGATTGTACAATTCATTACCTCTCATTTTATTGTTTTGAAATATAGTGTTATGCATGAATGCAAAGCAAAGGGTATAGAATATGGGATACTTCATTAACCTGATTTTCTGACAACTACCTCATATATTTTTCGTTAGGATATGTATGCAAGTTCTGCAGTTATATTACATATTTCACTTAGCACTTATATCCAAAGGTAACTGTAAATTAACATTAATGTTACTAATTTATTCACTGGCTACTTTGCAGACTACTCTAATTAACCAGAGGCAGTAGTATTTGTTTTACTAAATGCTGCTTAGAGGAATGTTGGTGCTCATATTGCACTCTAAATATTTTTGTAGAAAAAAGCATACGTCTAGTTGTAAACAGTACAGCCTTGTTTGTAGAAGAGAAAATGTTATTTAGTCCTGGTGCAAGATTTATTCATGCTTTTCAAATTATTTGATTTCTTAGAAGCTGTAACTTCACTTATAGGGAATTATGAACAGATACTGTTCTGTCTTTATCTGAAACGCAGACTTGAGATTCAGATAAGTAGTTAGTTGCCAGAGCATGTAGCATTAATCTAAATGTAGCATCTTGTAATTCACCTTGGAAGAAAATCAAAAGGACTGTCTTATGACTTCCAGACCCAGAACTTTGTAGGAGCTGGCCTTTTCTTTAAAGGAAACTCCATTTTATTTGCAGTTTCCATCTCTAACCATATTCCTTTTTAATGACACTAGGGATAATCCCCAGTTCTGTTGATTACACTAGTGAAACTTGTGGATAGCCAGTCTGTTAGAACCAGTCCCTTAAATAAGGAATCCTTTAAGAAGTGACAGATGTTTGCAACCACCTTACTCACTGTTATGTCACACAGCTCCCCATGTCAGATGTAGTTTAGTTGCAGAGGTACCCAGTCATTGATGTTGGTCCAGGAAATAAACAACCTTAGCCTTCATAACACTGAAGTATATTTTCATATAAATGAAAAAATAAGCACTTCAACTCACTTTTGTTTTCCCTCTACACACCCATATCCCTGCACAATTACACTGGGGGGGGGGGGGTGACCCAATTTTCTGCTTTTAGCAATCTCACAAGTAATACTGCTATAGGGCCATTCTCATTCCCTGAAATAAATAAAAATGCTAATGTATTTTAATAGGAAAATCAAAAACTTCCATTCAGCCCTGAAACCTACTCTACTCATTTACATAAACTCTTTTACTGTTTAAACTTGAAAGTACCAAATTGCCAGGACACTTCCCTAAAGTATACAGCCCCAGTTTTTCCCATTAGTAAAGTCATTGTTTGTTGTCTGCAGTATCCCCTGACCATACTTACCATCTCGAGGTGTAAGACCATATTCTTCCTGGACCAGAACTGTGCCATTACTTCTTAGTACCCAACAGTGATCTGAGATAGGAAAATACAGCAAAAGTTTATAAGACTGCTTTTTCAAGGTATTGTTGTAGGACTTTTGGAAATGCACAACCAGGATACACTTTACCTGACACGATCTTTACTGTAGGTAATGAACAAAAGGATCCATGAAGCTCCTATTCCTGCCTGGTGGTGGTGGTGGGAAACTAAGCTTTAAAAATGTTTAAGATTTTTGTTAAATTGTATCATTCTTTCTTTGGAGAATCTTCATAAGAGAACAATATATTCATTACTCAGTATTTTGGACCAGACTTTTTATCATGCTATTCTGGGAGTCCACAACTTATTAGCTAGGCCACCACAGTAATTGTTAATGTTTGTGAGTGGTGAGTTTATGGAACAAATTTCCTAACTCAGTAAGAAATTCACCATCTTTCTCCATATTAATAAATGGATTGAATATTTTTATTGATTCAGAAAATATTATCCAGGCTTTCCCAAGCTAGTATTTGTATGTGTCTATACATGTGTACAAGTCCAGTTCTGTCCAGAAAAGTAATTTTCCATAGCAAGTGCAGAATTACCTTTTGAATTGAATTGCACAATGATGGTACTATAATTCATGAAGCATGACCCTAAAATATTTCTGAATGTTTGGCATAAAAATATTGACATTTCCTAAGGTATAAGTCTGACTATTTTGAATATTGTGCCCTTAAAATTTGAGAAACTAGTGAAATAGTATTCATATTTTATACTTGATATACAGTTAATGGAATTCTTTTTTTCACATAAATGTACTGTTACTATACACAACTGAAATTTTATGTATAATGATAGTAATGTTTGGAGATAGAACAATTTGAAATTCAGTGCATGTATGAAGAAGTGAGAGGAATATTTGCTTCTGAATATCATAGAAGATTTTTACTTGCCAATGAGAGAGGGAGGGAGGGAGGGACGTGTATGCATGAGATGGGTAGCTCTTTCCTTTCACTTATGGCATCATAATAAATGAAGCACCAATTACACATAAGTTAAACTCTTTGAATGGGGTGCCATGTTAAGTGTAAGAACTTAGTAAAATATTAAACATAAAAGGTACAGTATCGAGTCAAAAGAATGTGACTGGTGTGCCCAGGATATTGCCTTAGATGATTGTGAATAAATGAGCATTAGTTTATTCATTTAGCACTGAACTTCAAAAAGAAAAGTAGGTGTGACCAGGGGAGTAATATATAAGAGTTAATAGGGATATAGCTATTTACCCACTAAGTAGTGAATAATTTTACAGCTTTGGGATTGCACGCAAATCTACGTGAGCTGTACATAGCTTGACTGTTTTTAATGTAACTATTTTTTTCACAGTTTATAACATTTCTTAATATTTTTTTTCAAACTTTGTACTTGTGTTATAATGTTCTTTGCATTCATGTATGGTCCAGCTGCTTGTAAAATTTAATTGGGGATGTCTATATTTGTAAACACAAATTTGTTGGTCATGTTAAGAAGTCTGATCAAAGTGAACTTGTATATAAAGGTAGATAAGTATTGTGTCTTGGAATGTAAAATGGGTTACCAATTGAGTTAACAGGCACAGAACTCTTTGTTAATTAAGGAGACTTGATCTAGGGATGTAGCCCTGCAGGAGACTTGTTTAGATAAACTAACATGATGCACTAGTCAAGGGAAGTGGCAACTGTCCCGCAGAGTGGAAGACAAAGAGGGCTTGTGCTTCTGATCCCTTAGTGATGCCGTGGAACCTTGGGAGATATAGGGGTAGATAATTTAGATTTTCAGTATTGGTGTGAAATGCTGCATAGGTGCACATTTAATGCATATTTAACCATAGATATAGCACAGCTGGATTTTCAAGGTATGATGTGGGAAGTGGTGGGATTTTAGGAATGTTTAGCTCTTTATCTGAAGAACTGGAACCTGGAAACAGCTACACAAGCAGTTAGAAGAGGACCCGTCAGCATTTTTTATCCCACACGTGCAGTAATATGTATGCTGACAAGATGGGACTAACTCTGTTTTAGATATTAAATCAGGGAAAATAAGTATAATTTTTAGTGAAGTAAATATGCATCCTGTAGTAATATGAGAGGTTCCCTATTAAATCAGCGAAGGCTTAAAATAACAAACGCTGTTTAATTGAACCTTTTTAATCGAAACGGCGAAATCCTGAACACACAAAACAGCTATTTTTTTTTCTCAAGGAAAAAAATCACTGGGCCGTATTTGGGCCTTTGCCATTTCCTCCACTGTGGTCCGATCTCGGAGTTGGTGTATTTAAGTGTGTGTGTGGGGGGGTAACCCACATTATTTTGTGTTTTTTTTTTTAACAGAGCAGCGTTTTTTTTTTCCTTGGGAAAAAAATTGTTGTTCCTTGTGTTCTGTATTTTGCCGTTTCGATATTTTAGGGTCAATTATACAGCGTTTGCTATTTTAAGCATTCACTGTTATAATATAGACCCATATGAGATCCATGCACTGCTCAAATGTGCTATGTGCACTTTAACTGCTCTCCTGTTTGGTAAGGTGGGGCTGTTCTCTACATTATATCTTAAGCAAGAGTTGTTTGCTACCTGCTGTAAAGAATTAGCTGAAGATAAGCTGGTAGAGATGGCTCAGAATCAGCAGGCATTGATTACAGAATGGGATACTTGTAAAAGAAGATTGAAGTGTGAGAGGAAGGCAGGGCATGATAAGCTATGATGAAAGAGAGATCAGTTAACAGAATTCCAGAATGAACTTCACAGTGGTGATTTGAAAGTACAAGTGGAAATGATAGAGGTGAAACAAGAAAGAGAAGTATTAAGTATGACTTTTGACCTTATGAGAGTCATAGCATGATAGATACCTATGTACTTCACTTGATAATTAGTAAACATTAGCTATCAGATGTCAATTGCAAAGGCCACAGATAATTATGTATTTATTTTGACATTTGTTAACTGGGTATGTCCAAATGGGTGAGGATCCCATTTTCAGCAGAGGCCTGGGGGAAAGCCCCGTACATATACACAGCAGATCACATTTATTATTACCACACAAATGACCCATTTTTACATAGCTTAATCAAGTTGTACGATAATTTTTACAGAACAGAGGAGGCCTGTGGGGAAAAGTCTCGTACATATACACAGCAGGTTACACTTATTATTAATACGCAAATAGCAGTTTTTACATAACATAATCAAGTTGTATAATAATGTTTACAGAAGAATATTTTTACCTAGGTTAGTCATGTCAAACAATGTAATAGAGGAGTACATTGGGAGTAGCACATTGTTGCAAGGAGTAAATATTTTGTATATTGACCTAAGTAGTGAGCAGTGCTGGCTAAGGAGTTAGTAGACAGAGACTAGAGATGCTAGAACCAATAGATGGAAGTTGCTAGTCTAAAGATAAGTTGAGAGAGGAGCAGTAGAAATACTTTTGGAAGGTAGGTTAGGATAGAATAGTTATTGTAGGGTAAAAAGTTAAAATGGAGGGTAGAGTAGAAGGTGGGAGAAAGAGATGTGAGGAAGTAATTGACTCAGTTGGGTTTTTGGTATGAGCAGGTCCAGGATTTCATTAATGTTTCTTTTAAGGCTTTTTTGAAGTTTTGTGTGTGGGGAAGGCTTCTGACATCCAGTAGTAGTTTGTTCCAGGCTTGTGCAACTGAGTAGCTGTATAAAAGTTGTCCTGTTTTTTTTGGCTTGTGGAGTGATAGTAGAAGCTGGTCTGAACTCCATAAGTAGTGAATGGGGGTGTATAAGGAAATCAGGGATGAGGTGGAAGGCAGGAGGATGATTTGTTAAGAATGGAGTGAATGAGTGTCAGTAGGGGGGAATAAAAAAATTGTTTGGAAAATTCTAGTCAATGTAGAGACTGTAGACATATGCAGTGGTGAGACTTGTAGGGTTGACTAGCTGCAAACTGGGCAAATTTGTTGTAGATGAGCTTGAGTTTGCTTTTGAGGTAGGATTGTAAGTTGGTCATGATAAGAGAGGGATAGAGAAGGGTGGGGAACAGGTAGGCATGTGCAAGAGTAGATCGAGAGTTGCCTGTGAGAAATTTTTTATTTCTGTGGAGTAGTCCTAGCTTTTGATGTGTCTTCTTGATACAGTTTGATATATGAAGGTCAGATTTTAGCTAGTCATCAATGATTGTACCTAAGAGTTTTGTGTGAGTGTCTACATTTATTGCTGTATTGTTTAGTGATGTGATGGTGAATTGAGATACTTGATCTTCGATTGTTTTGTTTAGAAAGAGCAGAAGTTTTGTTTTATTAGGGTTTAGCATGAGGTAATTGTTAGTGAGACAGTTTTCAACAGAGAGGAAGGAGTTTTGAGTTAGTGGGTCTAGGTCTAAGAGTTTGTTTGAGATGGAGATGATAGACTCATCAGTGTACTGAATGACTGTGGACAGAGGGCAGGAAGTGTGGAGGCGGCTGGTGAAAATATTGAACAGATGTGTTCCCAGAATAGAGCCTTGTGGGACTCCTGTAGGAACTGAGAGGAAGGGGGAATAGGAGGAGAGCCATTTAACTGATTGTTGCCTGTTGGTGACGTAGCTAGAGAACCAGGTTAGTGAGGAACTAGAGAAGTTAAGGTTGGGCAGTTTGGTAAGAAGCTTGGGATGGCAGACGGTGTCAAATGCTTTGGAGAGGTCTAGGAATAGGCAGGAGACTAGTTTGTTGCTATCTCTAGCATGTGCTACTGTTAGTGTGAAGGAGATTAGTGCTGTGGATGTGCTGTGGTTTGGGTGGAAACCATGCTGGGTGGGTGCGAGGAGATTTACTGGAGTAGGAAGTGATGGATTTGCTTGTGGATACATTTTCTAATAGCTCAGAGAGAGGGGAGAATATAGCAGTGGGGCAGAAATTAGGGATTTCAGTCAAGAGTCCACCTTTGTGGATAGGAATCGTATAGAATTGTTTGCAGATGGTGGCACAGTTGATTCTTGTATTGAACAGTTCATAAGGATGGAAACAGGATAGGCAATAGAGTTTGCAGCAAGCTTGAGAAAGTAGGGAGAAACATTGTCAGCCAAGGGAGAGCTAGTCTTGAGTTTGTATAGGGGGATTTTATGTAGTTGGTGGGGACAAGTTTGAATGGAAGGTAGTTGAAGTAGTTGAGAGGGGGATGTGTGAGAGGTTGTTAGTGTTAGTACTGAAGGTTAGTTTGGTGATAGAGTCTATGAAATGGGAGTTAAAGATAGTGGCAGTCTCAGTGGGGGTATTTTTAGTGCAAGGGTTGGGGGATGTAGGAGTTCCAGGATGTAGGATTTTATTGACAGTGTTCCAGACCATTTTGGATTGTTACAGTAGTCAGATTGGGGCAGGGAATAAAAGTTTTTCTCATCCATGGTGATTTGTTTTTTGGTATGGTTGCGGAGTTGTTTATATGTTTTCAGGTGTATCAGAGATTTAGACTGAGTCCAAGTTTTCCATGCTTTATCCCTTTGTAGCATGAAGGAGCGGGTTGACTTAGAGAGCCAAGGTGCTGGGTGGGATTTTGTTCTAATTTTCCTGGGGGGAGCTAGTGAGTTTAAAAGGACATCCATGAATATAGTGTTAACTTTAGTTACTGCTTCATTTAGTGGTAGATGGTGAAGAGGGGTCCAATTAATGGAAGAGAGAATGTCATTAAATCTGTTGGGGTCATAGTTGGTAAGGAAGTGATGATCTTTATACTTGTATGATTTGCAGTGTTGTTGGGTGTATTGTTGGACACAGATAAGAGTGTGATCACTGAGTTTAAATGGAGTTGATAGGTCAAATTATAGTAGAGATCCTGTTATGGTAGTAGTGCTGTAACACTTCCAAGGCAGAGTTACTTTGTAAATATTATCAGCAGTTATGCCAGCCACAGACTGTAAGTTAGAAATATGAAAAGTAGATATTGTATTACCGTAGAAATGTGCTCTTACCAAAAGTTACTAAAAAAGGCAAAGGAGAAGAAGCATCTTCAATGATAAGTCCAATACATCAAGAAGAATTGGTGTCAGCTTTGAAAGGATAGGTGAGAGGTATACCACCATGTAGTGATATTATTCTGATACAGATATGGAAGGTACATGAAGAAAAAATAATGTTGGGACCACTCTGATTGCTTAGATGGATAAAGCTTTGACTACAGTCCAGTAAGCCTGGGCTCAATTAGGCACTCATTTGACTGGCTGAGTGACTGGAAGGGATTGGTGTGCTTAAATCATGTGGGATGGAGTTCATCAAGTGATGCTTTCATAGGGGATGCATGGTTCAGTGAATGGAGTTGCCCTTGAATGATATTGACAATTGTGGGAGGCGGGTCATGGAATGGATAGGTCATATAACAACCCCCAGGATGGAAGCAGGGATGGCAGAACCAATCCACAACCAGCACAAGCAACATTTGAATAAGTCAGGGGGGGGGTCAGAGACCAGCTGGCAGAAATGGCATGGGAGTGGGGCACTAGAGGCTAGGTCAGTGTAATGATGTCCAGGGGGGAGCAAAAGAAAAAAAAATAATTCTTTGTTTACTTAGGTGTATATAATAAGGCCGGAGATTTTCCTATCTCATGGATAAGGGCAATGATTACTATTAGTCTTAAAAAATGAAAATATGCAAGCTTAGCCTCTTTGTGTAGACCCATTTCAGTAGTAAGTCATAATTATAAGTTGTTTATGGGAATTCTTGAAAACTAGTTGACAAGGTGTACTCTGTATTTAATTAAAAACAATCCGTGTGAATTTGTTGGAGGAATGCAGACTTTTGATAATACTTGCAAACAGGGATAATATATATCTATATCTCTCTCTCTCTCTATATATATATATATGTATATATATATATATATATGTCTACCTTGTATCAACAAAATTACATTTCATCAAATTTTACTTACCCGACTCCACTTCTCCAAAACTTCACTAAACCAAAAGCATGGACTGACAAAAATCCTTTCCCTGTGAAAGGAACCACTAGGCCACCATGGGAAAAAACCTAAATGGACCAAAGCTAAACCCACCAAAGTGGGGGGGCTTGCCCTTCCACTTAAATATACCAACTCCAAGATCGCACTACACTGAAGAAAGAGCAGAGTTCACCATGGTGGCCAAGTGGTTCCTTTCACAGGGAAAGGATTTCTGCAGTCCATGCTTTCTGTTTAGTGAAATTTCGGAGAAGTGGAGTCGGGTAATTAAAATTCAATGAAATGTAATTCTGTTGATACAAGGTAGACCCATATATATATGTATTTATATTTGCTAGACCGACACAGGAAAAAAAATAGTAAACTTGGCTTCAGAAAAGGCCTATGAAAGGGTAGATTGGTTTCATTTAAGACAGATGCTTCTGTTTTTCTTCTGGGGTATTTTTAGATTTAATAAAGACTATATATAAGGATTCTAAGCCTCTGGTTAAAAATTCATGCAGCGTTTTCTTTTACCTATTAAGGTGTACAAAGGTATGGGTCAACATTGTCCATTATCACCAATTTTGATTACTTTATATTGGGAATCTTTAGCAATCACAGTGACGAGATTACAAATAGGAGTAATCTAACTGGATGCCAGGAGGTAAAGATTTCACTGCTTGCTGATGATATGTTGGCATATTTAACAAATCATCAGCATGATATATGCAGATAATTTATTTCAGCAACTGGACTTGTTTGGTGTGTTTTTTTTTTGGGATATAAGGTAAATGGAATCATGTCGATCTACTGACACCTTCCTCAGTGAAATAAGAAACTCTAAAATGTTTCACAAAAAGTGCTATTGATAAAACTTTAGGTATATTTTTGTGGGGGCACCCCTGAACTTAAATATGATTACTCTGTAATTGCAAAACTGTAGAAAAATGAGAGTTCTCCTCTGTCAGTAAAAGTGCTTTTGACGAAACATTTTCTCTGAAAAGGCCATCACTGAAATTGCTTTCAACAGACTCCCAGATAAATATGACTAGGACAAGGACAGTTGAAGTAAACTATAGTCCATTTCAAGCATTAAAAATAAAATATAGTTATGTATAGAAAGATGAAAATGTAAGGTACTTGGGTATATGACTAAGTTGTAGTCAAGAGGAGTAAAGCTGTTATGTAAAATGTATGATAAGTTAAAGAAATGATTAAAAGGGGAGTTTTATCAGTGGAAGATGATTAGACTAGAAGTGTATCAGAGGGTTCATACATTATATTATCTGTATTTCATGTATTTCTACTTGATAAGTTACATTTCCAAAGGAAATTAGAAGTATAATGCAAGATTCTGTTTGGAATGATGGTAAGGCTCAGGTGTTATGGAGTAAAAATATACTCCTTAAGGAAGTAGGTGAATTGAATGTTTCTGAATTGTATTTGTAGCGTGATGTATTACAGATTAAAATAATGTATCTGGTATTTAGTTGGGGTTATAAGCTAAATGAAATTTATTACTAAGTTTACCTACTGAAAATGCTTTTTTCATTATCTTTTTTGTCTCTTGGCCTGCCAGACATCAGTCATTCTCCTGTCAGGCAGATTGTTTATGCCTTTGCTGGCATCCAGACAACTGAAAGCATTACTGTTAAACCCTTAAATCCCACCCCTGGTGATGAAGTGTGCAACTGTGTCAGCAGAGGGACTACTTTTGCCCCTCTGCTCTGTTCATATGTGCTCCTTCTCATGCTATGACAAGGGCTATTATCGCTAATTGTAGCTACAGCACAATCTTCCTTTAGCCAGAATCCTGCTCTCCTTCTTCTGAGCTTTCTTTCTAGCACTGAAGTGTCAGAAAGATTAAAAGGAACTACATGCACCCGTTTCCTAGAACAGACGAGCTGCAGTGCAAAACCTGTGTCCTCAGTAACAAAGGAACCACTACATCAGGAAACAAAGCTTCAAATCTGGGAAGTAAACCATATTTTATGCAGTACTTTTTTCTATACACTACACACCTCAGTTTTCTTTTTTATTTTCATCAAATTTTAACATCACTTCATAACTTAACTGGGAAAATCTGTATTTTCTTTTGCTCCAGCGCTTAATTTAAAAATGTGCAGAAAATACTAAGTTTTCTTTTGTTCTTCCTGTTTAAAATTTTTTTTTCACATAGTGTAGCTACACTGTGGAGAGTTTGCAGCAGTTAACATTGCTGCTTTCAAGCACTTGGTTTTCCAGTCTGGTTCTTGGTAGGCTACCTTCAGTTCAGTATATCCACATACTTCCTTTGTTTAGGTAGGTTTTCACTGGATGCATAAATTTCTTCCCACTTCTCAAAGACACTTTAGGTGGGCTGACGCTCCTCTAAACTGCCCATACTGTAGGTGTGCATGCCATCTGTGGGTGAACATTTCAGTTTGTGCCCTGCAGTGGGCTGGCACTGAATTTCAGGATTAGATTTATTGGTCTCTGCTTTTTGAGTGCTAGGCAAGCCTCCAGCTCTCCCTTGACCTTGAATTGGATTAAACAGGTTATATGAGAAAGAATGAACAAGTGAACCCTTTAAAGGACATGTCTACCCTAAACCATATACTACTGCTTATAAAAAAGCACGACTTAGTTCCTTCTCCCCTTTCATGGCGTTTCTGCACTGGTCATCTACATTAGTGAAGACCATGTCAGATTTGAACATACCACAGTACTTTGTTAAGGAATTTTCCCCTCAACATATACACCTTTTTTTAAAAAATAAGTAAGCTGACAGGTCTGGAATACGTTTTAGTAAAGGGAACTCGTAATCAAATGAAATTTTCCGAAGGTTACTAGTTACACCTTGGAGAGATTACACAGAAGATTGTATTAAAAAAGTGCAGTAAAGGTGCAAATTAAATGTACTTGAAAAATGTTTCTCCTTGCTAATACATTAGTGATGATTTAAGGATGGCACTTACTAAAATACGAAGAAGCAAGTTCAGCACTTTGAAATCAAATAATTATGTAATGCTGATTTGTATTAAATGCATTTTCTGTCCTGATTTTATAGTAGTACGTTTACCATCTACAGTTTGGTACATTAAAGCAACCAAAAAAGCTGTTATGAATTACTTGTAGTTGGCAACACTGTTAATAGTTATATACAATATTTGCCCCAAGAGAAGTGCAACGGCTTTACATTTGCTTACAGTACAATTAACAAAAAAAAAAAATCCCTGCAACATTCATAGTCCCTCTGCTGCCAAGGAGCTCATGATTCATGTATCCACTGTTAGTGTTCACATATATGTATATATCACACAAACATACACTCACTCACTCATTGATAGACAGACACACAGATAGATACAGACATATAGAAGTAGATATACCTTTATCTGTCTTTGTATATTATCTATCTATATCTAGCACCAAAACACACACACACACACACACACACACACACACACACACACACACACACACACACACTGCATTCAGTACTCAGAAAAATATCACAAACTGCCAAAACAACCATCTAGAAATCTTAGTGAATAAGCAGCAACATTTATTTTACAGCTGAACAAGACAGTTTCTCATGAAAATTGGCTTATTCATGGTTTAAGCCCTTTTTGGCATTGAAAATTATTTTTTGTTGCTTATCTCTGGAATAAAATGATGCTACCTATTCACCAAGAGCAACAGATGTTTATTTTAACAGTTTATCTATATGTAATCTATGTTTCTTTATTTATATATGAGTATGTGACATTTGGTTGAATTAACATTTACCTAAACTTCAGATGGGTTGAATGATCATGACCAGTTAATCAAATTACATCTGACTGAAATGCCTTACTGTATGAATTCACTTCACTCCTCTTAAGTTTACATTTAATGGTTGTACAGCCATGAAGAAAAAAAATGTCTACACAAATAGAATCACTGCTGCCAGAAGTCTAAACCTCAAGATGCACGCACTCAAAGCTCTCCTCAGTATGGAGAATATCGACATCTGTGCAGTAACAGAAACCTGGTTCAAGGCTCCTGAGAGCACACCAGCACTACCAGGCTACACCTCATACCATGCTTTTAGGCCCCAAACTCGGACCGAACCGCAAAAGGAGGGGGAGTATCCATATTCATCAAAGATACTCACACCTCCAGGTTAGTAGCACTGCATGAAGCAGCAGAGACCATCCATGTGCAACTAACAGTGGGCAAAACTGCCTTTCAGTCTATAGCCTGCTACGGACCACCCTCCCAAACTCAGGAACCTCACTCGGCCTTCCTGAAAACACTGGAGAATATGAAGGTTTCTCCAAACACCATTATACTGGGTGATTTCAACTACCCAAACATAGACTGGGGGCATTACTCAAGCCCCAATGCCCTAGCCCAAAGGTTCCTTGAATTTGTAAACTCAAATGCTATGAAACAACTAGTCACCACTCCCACAATAGGGGAAAACATACTGGACCTAATCATCACCAACATGGGGACTCTATGCTCCACACCAGAAGTATACCCCTCATTGGTAAGATCAGACCATAAATTAATCTCACTGGACATCCACATCCCAACCCCACCCCCAGCCCAGAAAACCACAGTGAAAAATTTCTCAAAAGCTAACTTCACACTTCTCAAAACCGAGGTGACATCCTTCAAAGCCCCCGGGCCAGCGGAAACTATGGCCCAAACTGCAGAAACCTTTATAAACACATTCTATGGACACCTTCAGGAATGCATGGATCATGCAATCCCAAATAAAACCAAGACCCAATCCTCCAAAGGCAGGCGTCCAATCTGGTGGACCCCAGCCATAAATAAGCTTTACAACAAAAGGAGGAAGCTACTACATGATAGAGCTAAATCCCTAAAAGGGAAGGCATCTCTGATCAGTACTAGCAAAAAACTACAGTCCCTCATAAAATCATCCAAGGCCAGCTTCGAGAGAAAAATTGCACAGGACACCAAAGATAATCACAAGGCCTTCTTTAGTTATGTTAGAAACCTGGGTGGCAACTCCCAGATATGTTCAGAGTTAATCCAAAATGACAAAAAATACACTGAACCCACAGACATAGCCAACATCCTGGCAGACAGGTTCAGTGCAAACTTCTCCCCCCCTTCCCTCCCCAAAAGAGCAAATATCTATCCCAGCAGAGAGTCACCTCCCTGACATCTCAGATGCTCAGGTGAGAACTGCCCTCTCCAAGGCAAAAAACACAGCATCAATGGGACCGGACGGTGTCCCGGGCTGCATCCTACACGAGCTCCAAGAAGAACTAAAACCTCATATAAAGTTACTGTTCAACCTCAGGCTTAGTACAGGATATGTACCCAAGGAATGGCGTACAGCAACAGTGGTCCCACTGCACAAAGGCAGTGCCTCAACGGACCCTGAAAACTATCGCCCCATAAGTTTGACTAGCCTGGTTTGCAAAGCTATGGAGTGAATTATCATGGAGCTCATAAACAAAGATATTGGGGACCTGCAGACACTGGATCCTACCCAATTTGGCTTTGTTAAGGGCAGATCCTGCCTCCTAAACCTGGTTGACTTCTTTGAAACAGTCACCAAGGCCATAGATGAAGGGAAGGTAGTCCACACAGCCTACCTGGACCTCGCAAAAGCCTTTGACACAATACCCCACTCGGGCATCATAAATAAGCTCTCCAGCTTAAATATCAACCCCTACGTCATAAGACGGGTTGCAAACTGGCTCAAGGATAATACCCACATGGTCAGAATTGTGGGAGCCATGTCAGACTGTAAACCAGTTACTAGTGGCTTCCCACAAGGCTCAGTCCTGGGACCTCTCTTGTTTGGTATATATTTCTCTGAGGTACAGGCTAACACGGGAGGACTATGGCTGACCAAGTTCACAGACGACTGCAAACTGGGTGCCATAATCGACTCGCCAACTGACACAGACATCCTCCAAAAGGGTCTCACAGAGACGGATAACTGGTGCCAGAACCATGGCCTAAAGCTAAATGCCAAAAAGTGCATAGTCATCCCCTTTGGGAAAAACAAAGTGCCCACAAATTACCACATAGGTGGTAATCCATTAAGCACGGAATCAGTAATTAGAGATTTGGGGACCCAAGTGGATAGCAATCTTTCCTTTGACAATCACATCACCAAAGTGGTTAGAAAGACCTTCTATATAGCCCACCTTATCACGAAAGGGTTCACATCTAAATCAAGAGAGGTCATTGTGCCCCTCTACTCATCACCCATCAGGCCCATAATAGAATACAATGCCCCATTTGGGATGTACCTTACCCGACACCTGCAGCAACTGGATAGACCCCAAAAGTTCCTCACCAAGAGGATCAAGGGATTCAAACAGATGACCTATGCTGCCCGGTTAAAGAAACTCCAGCTATACTCAGTTGCATAATGCCTACTCAGAGGCAACCTGTGCCTGACGTATAAAGCCATGTCAAACCCAGATTTAATGGACAGGCTTCACCTCAGAAAATCCAAATCCCTTAGAGCTACGCGCTCAAGGGACTTAAACCTCAGCACAGAAATTAATAGAATATGCTGGAGGGACAGATTTATAACCCAGAGGCTCCCATCACTCTGTAATAGAATCTGAGTCCATATCAGACAGAGCCCCTCACTGCTCCTCTTCAAGAGAAATATTGACGAGTGGATGGGAGATCGTAGGTTTACCCCGGGGATCACTTCTGCATCACTGCTAGACAGAGGCACAGTAAACTAACCTTAAAAGGGTATAGTAAACTCATTTAAAAGGGTGACGAAAGCCAAACACACTCTGGCTAGGCTTGTAAATGCCCTAGGGCAGATAGCCTAGTATCAATCTATGAACCTATGAACCTAAGAGAAACCATAGCAGTAATGATTATGCATAACACCAATCCCCAAGTAAAACTTCTTCACATATTTCTGCATATTTCTCCTTCTCTGTTGTAGCTCTGTATTTTACTATGTTTTGGTTAATGGATGAGTTATACGTTGTTACCATATTGAAAAAAAAAAAAACTGTCAAAAAATATTTTTACTGCTTTTTCGATTTTTTCAGTGTAGCTGCAACATTCAAAGTCCCTCCACTGTCCCGTTCTCCAGCAGGTTATTGATGTACAGATATCATCCAGTCTTGACAGCATATTAAGTACCTTGAAGCTTGGACTGATATGAATTTTAAGAAAGTAGATAAAAAACATAAAATGCTAAAATAAAAATCAACTAGCAGTTGTAATTACAAGAATAGTTACAAGGACTTGATGTTCTTATTTTTTTTCTCATGAAGCACTGCTTAAAAAGCTGCATATTAATAGATGGAAAATAGAAAATAAAAGGTAATGTAATTGTTTGTGTGTTTATGTGTGTGTGTTTGTTGGGGGGGGGGGGCGGAGCACATGCCACTCAACTTTTTTGTTCAAGATTTCAAGGCAGAAAAGCAGGAGACCCTCCATCAACACATTCTAACTGAACAATAATGTCTGGCTTTATTGACTGGTTGTAATCCTCAGTGACTTACCAAGTGACATAGCAATTAAATGTGGTAAATCTAAAGTTGAGCTGCAAAACCAGACACTGTTGAAAGCCATGGAGAAGGGGTGGTGGATGGAGGATGTCACTGTCTTGTACTGTATTCATTTTTGTCATTAATTTGATCAATCTTAGACATCTGAGGTGTATTCGGCCAGTAAAGTGTCTGTGATTTTTGGGCATCTGTGTGTGTGTGTGTGTGTGTGTGTGTGTGTGTGTGTGTCAGCCATTTAAGCATAGGGCAGCGGTGCGCAAACGGAATCACCACGAAAATAAGGAAAAAGGGGGAAATAAGCTTTTATTCCCAAATCAGCATTTTGCCATAATAGTCAATGGCATGCATAACACAACAATACCAGAGAATAGTGGTTGCTAAGGGGGAAGGCTCAGTGTGAGTGTGGTAACAATGAAGTAGCATTCTGGTTTATGTAAATGAGGGGATTGATACTGAATCACAGATTTCCTCTCAGTGTTAGCTTGCACCCAACCGTGTAGGTGCAGCAACATCATTGTATAAGTATAAGAGGTGGATGACCTCATAAGATGGTGTGTCATGCATGCTGTAAGCTTATTGGACCTCTGTGGCCTGTGCTTGCCCTTAGCTAAGCAAAGCTAAAGAAGGGGGTGTGTCTGAGGGTGTCTAGCAGTGATAACATTGCCTAAACGGGTGTGCACTGGTTTTTAAACAAACAAAAAAAAACAAAAAAAAAAACAGGAAATAGCAGCACTGTTTACATCTGAGCACTGGGTATGCACGGTGCACCTTGGGGCTTAAACGGGAAGGCAAAGGGAAGGGAAAACAGCAGTAGGAAGGCAATCAAGGAGAACTAGCATAGCTAGCAGGTGAAATGTATCAGAGTCAGCCAATTACACAGGCAGCAGCCCAGCACACTACTATAAGCTACACAAACACCTTTCATTCTGTTTTTTCCCACAGATTGTACACCACCGGTGTACATAGACAGGGAAATTTTACCTAAGGAAACTAACAAAATGGTAGGGGCTGCTGTTGCTTTAATACATCAATATGTGCAAGAGGCTGAGGGTGGTGAGGATGTGAATGCTGACGACCATCCCACAGTGAGGAGGAGGAGGAGGAGAAGAGTGTACAGACCCAGGGTAACCTACCAGGGGCTACATGAGCTGGAGATAGTGGAGCACTATAGGGTGGACAGGGACATACTATAGCAAATTGTTGAGCTGTGCCAGCCCCATATCACACACACAACCAACAGAGGGGAACCCATCCCAGTGGATACCAAGGTATGTATAGGCTTAAGAATACTACCAACCGGTACCTTCCAAAAGGTAACTGGGGATATCATGGGGATCTCACTGTCATCAGGATCCAGGATACTCCACCAGTTCCTGGATGCCATGTTAGCACATGCCAGTGAGCACATATATTTCCTCAACACCCATGAGGTGTTGACCAGCAATATGCAGCTCTTCCACCAAATAGCAGAATAGCCTGAGGTACTGGGTGCTATAGACTGCATGCACATACACATCAAAGCACCACCCAGTGAGTGGGGTAGGATCTACATAAACTGCAAGGGCTTCCCCTCCATCAACTGCCAGGTTGTGTGTGATGCCCAGGGCAGTATCCTGAATGTGTGTGCTGGCAGCCCTGGAAGCTATCACGACTCCCACATCTAGCATATGATACAGCTGTACCAGTCATTTGGCAGTGGGGACATCCCATATGGCCACCTAGTGGGGGATGCTGGCTACTCACTGGAGCCGTGGCTGATGACACCCCTCAGAAATGCACACACCTGAACAAGAACTCCATGATGAGGCACATGCACAAACCAGAATCATAATAGAGCATGTGTTTGGCATGCTGAAGTCATGGTTCCACTGCCTGGACATATCCAGTGGAGCCTTGCAGTACTCTCCAACTACATGTACACAAATGTTCATAGTATTGCCATGCTACACAATATGATCCTGAAGGAACAGCACGGGGCAAGGCCACACAGTCCCCCACCATTGCCAAGGCCATCACAGGCACAGAGTGACTCAAAGGAGGAACTACCTGAGCCTGCCCATGCAGGCAGAAGGAGGCATGCCCAGTATGCCCAGGCCTTGGCAAAGAGGCAACGTATAGCACATACACTGACACAGTAGGGACCCAGGGAATGACACTTCTCCCTGACTAGCACATACAGTAAAAGGGATGCCAAACATGGCACTACCAGTGCTTTACCATGTATAGGGAGTGTACTATGTACATCCGACATAGTCAACCCTCCAGCACCGTCCTCAATACTGGCCCTGCCACAAGGTAAGTTACCCTTCCTATCAATTATTGAATGGAGTAGTATGTTCTGATAGCTGTATCTATGGTATGGACGTGAGCATGCAAGGGAATCAGGTGACTGAATGGGATGGCAGCAGATAGTGGACACCTATATGGCAGCATGAAATCCATAACAAATACTGGTGTCAGCATACTAGGCAGTACTAGACAAGGTGACAAATCCCACCACAGTACATTGGTGGCCCAAATAACTGTGTGTGTCCTATGGACACACACATGCATGTCAGTGAGTCTCACATACCCACCACCAGCCTCAGCCAGCAGGACAGGTATAGATAACCATAAAGAAAGGGTAGGCTAAGGCCTCCAATTGATGGCAATAGTGAACAGCCCCCCTTCAGACCTACACAGACAGACTACAACAGGTCTGGCAGTTGTATGTAAGTTCTGAAGGGTAATAAGTCTGAAACTAAAATGTAGGTCAATAAAACCTAAGATCTGTACTCTACTGATATGCCTCCAGTCTGCATGATATGTCAGAATACAGTATGAAATGAAAGCCAACAGAGTACCTGAAATACCAGTACAGGTATAGCAAATGTTTAAAGTGCCCTTCCCCCACAATCCCATGTAGAAATGCGGTAACATGTAAGTGTGAAGAGTAATATCAGTAGAGCACAGATTACCCGAGCTGGCCCAATCTACAGGATAGATTATTGCATGTGTACAATACACAGGGGTCTGTGTGTTAGGTTGTTGTGTGTTTAATATTGTCTGGAAGTGGTCAGCATTTAGGCATGGAGGGTTGTGTCTTGGTGGCCTATGAGCAGTACTGTGTTTGACAGGGCCATGTTCCGACAACTGCAGTGCCAACCACAATGCTTCACAGCAATACCCATGTCAGCAGTCGTCCATACTAACTGTCCAGATGTCAATATCTGTCACAGTCTGAAAGATGGACATGCCATGAATGTGGGCCCATACATGCACACAGTACACAGGTGTAAGTACCCTAGACAGAGTGCATAAAATTTAACTGTCAGCTGCACACAACTTTGGAATTGTATATACAGGGTAGCAGCACATTAGTTGTCTGTGTAGTATGGAATACTGATGTAGTCTGGCCAATCATTGGCAGACCACAGAAGGCACAATTATGAAGTAATGAGAGACTGCCTATGTCCCCGCACAAGGCAGCATAAGGGTAATGTCCCAGGTATATCTGTGAGTCAGCTGCAGGTAGCTTCCATATCACACATGCACTCAGCTCACCCAATCATCAGCCACAGGTTTATCAGAGGTCATATCCTCACTGTTGGGAATGAGTACAGTATGACTCCACTTCTGTATTGGAATACCCACAGAATGCATCATGCTGAAGAGGTGTCCTATGCAGGTGTGTCCCGAGCTGTAAGCTGCACCCTGCCTGCATGCAGACCAGTGGATCAATATGGACAGGGAGTATTGCCGTTAACACCTCGCACACTTACCGTCACCCCAGGAGAATCCACTGGCTTGCAGCCTGGGAATGTAGGAGTAGCAGAATGCACTGGCCTGCTGCAGATGGCCTGCATCACTACCAAATGGCCTACAGTCCCCTGCCAAAGGCCTGTGCCTCACCCGTAGTGCCAGTGTATGGTATCTCATGGGGGCCTAACTAACCTAACACAGTCAACAGAACACATATGCAAGGCCATGTTGACAAATCCCAGTAGCATGTCCCCCATGTCCTATTGCAAGAACTGTGGACCAATCCATAAATACCACTGGGATGAAGCGCCAACTATAGGGATACTTCTCAGATATCGCTCGCATAATGTTATGAAGAGGATAGAATAACAGAGGGGGGTGTAGAAGCATGGATGTCATGGAGTGTGTGAAGGCTGAAACTCTGATGTGTGCCCATACCATCCCTGCCTGCAAACCCATTAATGGGTGGCTACAAACCTGCTCATAAACCACAATGTGAAGGAGAACTGACCAGATATATGAGCCCTGCCTCTGGGTAACCTGGGTGAATCTGTACAGCTGAGCTGTATGGATACAGCAGAATATGGCCATTCTGTTAAGTCAATATATCTACAAGAAGGGGATCCTTAGCCACCGTACTACCAAGGTGCTAGACCATTTACATAGACCCATCAGTGAGTGTCTGTAGCTACCCCTCCAGAATGGTAGGAGCGTGCAAGAATGTGTAGGCTGCGGCCCACAATACTGGACTCAGCGTCATTCATCTTGTATTTCCTGGTAAATAACTGTGAGCAAATAATTTTATCTGTCAGTAGTTGATGACATAATACATCACAGTGTAAAACAGTACATATGTCTGAATATCTCTGCTATCACCAACCATGTAACACAAGCAGCACAGACAGCAATAGTTACATTATCCCCCTAACTATTGCCCATTGTGACTCCATATTGTCAACCTATTTACAGATATCCTGCAGAAAAAGGTTGCTAGCTGTAGGTGTAGAACACCAAACCCTAGACTGGAGTACAACCCTACCTGGAATGGATTCACACACACAATACAGAAGGTCATACTGGGCATGCTCATACACGTAGAGAAATGAAGGCCATGTCTGACAACACAATGGACTATACATATCTGCCATTTGCAGATGCCTGTGCACACACGCCAAATTGTACAGTATTTATGCTTCACACACACATTGGAGAGGAATACTCACACATATCTAAGGCCAACAGACTATAATATGTCAAACATACACACACAGAGATGTGGGGAAGAGAGAGAGAGAGAGACAGTGACAGAGAGAATTCCATTATGAGGCTTGTCCCACCCACTACACATCCAATTGGCCTATATCACATGATGTGCTTATATCAATCACTGTAGACATTCCTTTTGGTAGCCCTCAGCCCTATAGTGCCTGCGGTGCTTGGGATAACTGTGTAAAATTGTACTACAAATAAGTATTCATGTAGCATTTGTAAACTCAGTCCTGTCAAATGTAAAATTGTGTGTGACTGAGTGTATTTGTGTGTTTCCAGAGGAATGAGTTATGGCCCATTTACACACACTGCACTTCCCATTGCCCATGTTAGCACTCTTACTGATGTTAGTCACCTTGAATTAACCCTTTGGGAAGTCTTAGCCTTATAAGCTCTGTGGCGCTCACAATAACTGTGTAATACTATAGTGTAGCATACTAGTTAGGTAGGAGTTCTAATCCCAGACATGGCAACTGTGAAACTGTGTGTGTGTGTGAGAGAGTGTGTGTGTCTTTGATGACACCTGATTTTGTGGACATTCAAACTTACTACTCTTTCCTTACTCCTCCTTTAGCACTGCTGCTGATGTCACTCACCTTCAAAGATACCTTTAGACAGCTCTCCAACATATAAGCTCCTTGGCACTTGCAATAAATGTGTAACACTGTAGTAGCAATACATAGCTGGGTAGGGGTTCAAAACTCAGTACTGACAAGTGTGTGTGTGTGTGTGTGTGTGTGTGTGTGTGTGTGTGTGTGTGTGTGTGTGTATGTGTGTGTGTATGTGTGTATATGTCTGCCTGTCATCAGTATCCTGTGTGGGTGTTGGTGTGATTGTGTAATAACAGGATCCATTGGGGTGTGGGTTTTGCTACATTATATTGAGGACCTATATGTCCCAATATCCACATTACAAGGTCAACAGTTGCAAACACAGTAGAGGTTGCTGTAGACAATCCACAGCCATAAATGTCAATTGCCATGTGTAATGACTATGTGACAATATGGATTAGTGAACAATATAGCCAACCCTTATAATACTCAGAGACCACTCTCCACCCACGGATCATACACAAACACACTTGGCTCTCTCTTTCTGTCTTTCTTCCTTTCTTTCTTTCTTTCTTTCTCACTGTTTCTCTCTCTCTCTCTCTCTTCCCCTCTCTGGTAGATGTAAAAAATGCATTTGTTCTGCATAGGCAGCAGCTTGACTTTTGTATGTAATGCTCATGATCAGCTGATGGCCTGTGCACAAATTGCAGTCCCCACTTGCTAATTGCATGTGGAAAAGCTGTTGTATCATTCCTACAGCCAATTGCATGGAAACACACTCTTATAACTAAGCACTTCATGTGGGTGTTGGCCCTTTTCTTTCACTGTGAGCAGGACTTCATGTGGGTGTCTGACAAACAGCATCACAGAGGGTAGTTGGAAATACCTCTTACAACAAACATTGTGGAGACAGGCCAACAAACTTGAGGGGGATGTTCCAGACATGGGGACAAAATGTAAGTATTACTGTTCTACATGTGAAGTAATGTTGGTTTAACAGGGTTTGTGTGGATATGGCTGCCCTGCAGGATGTAAAGTCTGGCATGACACTGTTATGTGGATGAGAAAACTCTTACCTGTAGGGCTATCTGCAGACTGGCCAGAATTTGGAGTCTTAGATTTGGTGTGTTACTCACACATTGTCTGTCTTTATAAATGCAGTAGCCTACTCTGATTATTACAGTCAGTAAATGGTAACATCCATGTGTGTTACTGACTTCATATCAACCAGAAGAGACATGTTACAACAAACCCTGTTACACCAGCAGTTTTCTCAGTTTGTAACAGCAATATGTCAATAGTGGCCCCGTGTTTGTGCCTCTGTCCACCAAAGTCTGTCACCCTTTGTCCAAGTGTCATGCAGTAAGAGGTGGATATGTATAGCATATCATTATTTACTGACATCATTCCTGATATCAAGCCAGTGATATATCAGACTGCCAGACATGTTATGTATAGGAGGCCTTATATTTGAGGACAAAACCTGGACATTCTGTTGTAGTCTGTACAGTAGTGAGGTCTGTGTACTAACAGTGATTGTTAACAGAGTGCCAGTATTGTGTAGCAGTGTATTGTGAATATGTTATTTAGCTTGTGTACAGACTGTGGTCGATGTCATGACTGATACCAGACTATTTCCACTAACAAGTAGTGAACTACTATTCAGTACATGTACTGAATGATATATGCGAAAAAAAATAGACATTCTTACAGCTCTGATGGCTTAGTGGTTAAGTGCTGTGACTATAGTGTACAGGCTCCTGGGTTCAAGACCTGCATGGGCTATTCATTTTGTTGCTGGACAGAACAAGAGCTTACGGAGACAGGGTGGATAAGGCACTTTAAAACGGCTTTAAGTGGGTTTGCATTGGTTTGTGCGATGGTAAGAACTACTAACGTATGCTTAAATGGATACGGGCTTACACTGTGTAGGCTTTGCTTACCAGTGCGCACATCTGCATAGCATTTACATTTAAGCAATGCCTAAACCTGCTAAGCATAGCCCAGCCCTAGTAACCAGTGATCACATTCCAGTCTGACCAAATAGCAGGGTAATGACATCTTTAATAAGTGTATTTAATTCCATGTACATAACATGCTTCTATGTGCTGGCATTACAGTAGCAAGGGGTGTGAGTATACTGTATGGGACACCTGAGTATACATCTTTTCTCTTTGCATGTGTTACATAATTGGGTAGTATCCCAGGTCATATGCAGTCACACGTGCATGTATTGTCTCATTACGTGACTACTTTTAACAGTGCCTTTCCAAATAAGAGTTGATTGCAGATTGTAGTAGTGGAACCATACAACCCTCCATGCAAAGCTGGGCTCTGAGTACTGACTATCATGTTTTTCGTGTTTGAGCTGTATTTTTTATGTATCTCCTATTGGATAATGATCTGATATGTTGATATTAACTGTAGACTACTATGTTTTTAGGACATGTCACTGAGTACTGCTGCCATGTAGTAATGGCATACCTATCTGTTTCAGTTGTCTGTCTTTCACAACATTCATCCTAATGCATAACATGTTGGCTATCTACTTTCTGTCTGTCCTCTGTACAGATGCCAGATATTCATCTTGGCTGCTTACAGGCAATCTCTGAGTGACTGACACTGACATGTCTGCCCAGCTGTGTTATGAATGCCACAGCTTGGAAACCCCACTCTGTATGCATCACATGCCATGGATACCTCAACCAGACTACCACAGTCAACAGAACATGTTTGGGTACAGGTCACTAATCCAGACACTGGCCATATTATGCAACATATGTTGCATATATGTCAGTTGGAGCACTTCACTGGCCCTCTTCAAGAGATAGCCAGATGAGTGGATGTTGAATGTAACTGTCACCCTGGGGATCACTCAAGTGGCATTACTTGATAGATGGCCTGCTGAAAAATGTCACATGGCATGATCCCAGTGTACTCACATGCCCTGCTTTTCTCATCTCTCCATGGATATTATCCTGGTACACACCTAGGAACACCTGCACCTATGGTCCTCAGTACTGACAAATGTGTCTGTGTGCATTACTGAGTATAACAGTGTTTGTGTGTTTGTAAACTTGTTGAAAATACTCTGAGGGCCTTCTCACCCACTACACCCCCCATCACTATACTTAGAAAGGGCTGCTGCTGTAATTCACATTGAATGTACCTTGTGACACTCTTTACCCTATGGGCTACCTGGAGCTTGCAGTACCAGCATAACACTGTTCTCCAAATGGGTAGATAGACGTGGGTTACCCTCTGAGTCCTGGCAAATGCGAGTATGTGTGTTGTGTGTGTGTGTGTGTGTGTGTGTGTGTGTGTGTGTGTGTGTGTGCATATTAGTAGGAGGCAGCATTCTAAGGCCACATTCTCCAAATACACTAAACCTTGCTATATATTATAAGAGATGGTGATGTTGCTGACATTAGGACAGCCATGACAAAACCCTCACCCTACTATCCCTGTGGTGTGTGCAATAAATGCATATCCCTGTGGTAACAATAATTAGATAGGCAAGGGTTTGTATTGCAGTCATGGTAAATGTGTGGTTGTGGGTATGTCAGAGCATTATCATGGGTTTCAGTGGGTACAATATCCAATGTGGGGTGGGGGTGCTGGGTATACTGTCTTTACACCATGGTACCTGTACATGTCCCAAGGTCCACTGTATGAGGACTGCTCTCACCATCAACCATACAGGCAACTGATGACACTCTTCAGCCCAATGATGCATGTGCTGTGTGCAAGAACTCTGTAGCAGTATGGACTCACTGACAAGGTAGTCAGCACTGCTAAACCCAGGTAAATGTGTCTATGACTGTATGTGTTTGTCAGTGTGTATATGACAGTATGTTATACTATGTATTGTCCATTAACACTGAGCACATCCCCCATTACCAGAGTGTACAAGGCCTGGTGCTGTTGTTCACTTTACAGGAAGCTCGGGACACACCTCACCCTACAAGCTCTGTGGTGTGCGCAATTAAGGCCAAACACATAGTAGCAAGACATACCTAGGTAGGGGTTCTAATCTCAGTGTTGCCAAGTGTGTGTGTATGTGAAGGGATCAACTTCAGGTTGCAGAAAATATATTTCCAAAGAGATCAGTTGTCCAAGAACTAACTGGCAAAAGGTAACATTTCAAAGCAATCATCTTTTGGAAATGCATTCCATCAAAACTAGTAGTGGATGTGTAAATGCCCTCTTCCCCACTGTACAGCTGTACATCAGTACTGGAGTTGATATATATAGTTGGGTATGGTTGTTGTGGGCACAGCCACCCACAATAGGGTTATTGTGTGTATCACCCCGCTTACTGTGCTGTTATACTGTACAATTCATGTTAAGAGGTTAAGTAGTTGTTAATCACACAATGTGTGGTTCTACACCACCCACACCCTCCAAAGTGGGGGGCTGTGCCCCTCACACCAGCACACCTATGTACACCACCTCCAGGATTGCACTAAATTGGGGAAAAGGACATATACCCTGCCAAAACCATTTTCACTGACATTAAATCAGGCAGACTGATTATTTACTGATGTGATGTTTTAGCAATTTGGTCTTGATGGAGTTACATAGGCCAAAATTTGTTCTCTGCAAAATGAAGTACATCCATGTGAACAGTATTCTCTGTGTATTGCATCAACACAAAAGCCTCTGTGTTTGTGTTATTCACAAACATTTGGTGTGTGCCACCCAGTGTACTTACCATTGTCCATTGTAGAAGATCTGCTAACATCTGCAACCATGCACTCACCTGTATACACCCCTCAGACCTATCAGCCATGTGGCACATGCAGTAACTGTTATACAGACCTGTTACTTGTGTTCAGCTGTACCTGGGATATGACACAGTCAGTATGTTACCACAGTGCCACACCCCTTGTAGGAAAGGAAAGCAGACCAACATCCTCCTGACACACAGACACCTATAACACAAACAGAATACATTATGGAGACCACAATCAGTCAGTGTTAATAACAGCTATAATGCATCATGGCTGGACAGCTACACATCCTGACATGTAAGCAGTAAACATTCCAGCTGACGACACATTAAACAGCAGTATATTGCTAAACTTTAGTACATTCACCCTGTGCATCAGAACCATGTTAGCATGTCCCTGCATCGATGGTATCGATGACAGGGATGTGGCATAGGTATTATCATATGCACATGGTGTTTTGTGGGTTTGCCAGAGGCCTAGGCTGAGCCATTTGGTTGACATTTATGTGGGTCAGGGGTTTCTTTATTAAATGGCCAGTGCAGATGTGAAGTGTGTTTAGGTTTGGAGGTGCCCTAGCTGTGTTGGTGATGTGTGTGTGTGTGTGTGTGTGTGTGTGTGTGTGTGTATGTATGCACACAGTTCTGCCATGTGGCTGCCCTATATAGGAGTATGTTGGACAACTGTAGACCATACATGGCAGGGTGTACAGTTCACCATGTCTGGCCATGGACACGGGAACTGCACCTGCCAGGGGTTGCACGGGCACCACCAGATAGAGGCAAAGATATGGTACTCTCTCCTGATGATGACAGTTGTCTGCTGGATCTCCATCCCTGTTGGGGCCAGCCAGGACCACGTGCATATGGCCTGCTGCATTGTGATGTGGACAGCACCCCCCTGCAGTGCTGGTGCTGGTACTGCCACTATGGGAGCGGCCGTGAGATGTTGCACGTCCACGTAGACCTCACACCTGTTGGTGTTGCTGACCTGCATTCATGTGGTCGAAGCCCTAATC
Organism: Protopterus annectens; assembly: GCF_019279795.1. Lineage (NCBI taxonomy): Eukaryota > Metazoa > Chordata > Ceratodontiformes > Protopteridae > Protopterus > Protopterus annectens. The sequence continues at coordinate 294,030,991 of NC_056732.1, read as the reverse complement.
CCACCGCA